>NW_017676773.1:0-1057 GCF_001879085.1 Nicotiana attenuata
AAAGACAACATTCATGGTCCAACGGGAACTTGCATCACGTTTAAATTCTGCATGATATGCTTGTATTACTCAATTGCAGGTACATCAGCTGGCAACGGCTATTACAGCAAGAGCGATCTCGCTCCGGTTCTCGCAACCCATCAGTACCTTAATTACTCTTCCTAACCTAAATATTGCGTCCGTCTCTTCAAAAACCTCCATCGGCATACTCCGTCGATGTACCCCCGAACTACATATGACCTGATTCCCGTAAAACCAGGGATATGTAGGCAGCTCAGAAACCAGAGCTCGGTCAAAACCTTTGCAAGTCGTCTCTCTCGATCAAAATTGGTCATCATATCTTTACCCGACAACTCTTTCATCCTTCCCGAGTAAAGAGGGGCAGCTGTTGATACCCAATTTTTCCCTATGTATTTTATATACTCAAGATGTTCTCAAAATAGTATGTACATGCATATATAAGCATGCCCAAGAGTTTTGGTATCTTTCCCTTATTTTAAAGGTTTTTAAAAATTAATTTGTTGTCTATTTTAATAGTACAAAATTCAATAATTATTTTCGGACTATCATTTTTTGATGAATAATTTTTTTTATTTCTATATTTACACCTAAGATATAATTAATGTGATTTTTTGCACATTTTTATAAAATTTATTTGGTATTTAAAGGTCTAAATTGCTATAATTGCTAATTATAGCCTATTTTTCGATTTAACAGTATTTTAGCAATTACAAAATTGCTTCCCAGTACTTTTAATTAATATTTATATGATGATTAATCAATTTAATGCTTTTAACTGGTTTTGGAAATTATTTAACTTTTTTTTAAAAATAAAAAGGGAAGAAATGGCTGTTTAACATTTAGCCTCGTCCATTTCAATTATAACCCCTTTGCAATTTCAATTTTAACCACAATTGAGCCCAATCACAACCAGCCCAAATTTTAAACTGACCCAATCCATAAAAAACAGACCGGATTCCCCCTTTTAATCTCAGCCGTTGATCTAGAAGATCAACGGCTCAGATTGATTATTTCCTTTTTAATTCTCAGACGACCC
>NW_017676773.1:3864-33246 GCF_001879085.1 Nicotiana attenuata
TATAGGATTAATACTTTAAAATGCTGCATTCTTCACATAGATACCATGCTCATAGGTTTTCTGCTCTTCGCAATATATACCATGTCAATAAATCACTGCTAAAATTCTGCACATCACGTAGATAATATGCCTATAGGATTTTTTCCTGCATTTTTGCACGTGCATATGTCATTAGACAATTCCACTTATAGGGCCTAAAATAAACCAATCATATCAATGACCTGCTTAGAAGATCTCCGCATAACTAAATTCGTAACACCTAGAAAGCATGCCTATAGGAGTAATCGATTAAAATCTGAAATTGCCCACTCATCTTTAAAATCAGTAGTAATTCGTTTAAAGTGCTCGCAGAACTTACAATACTGTAACTTAAATATTTTTTTTTGCAATCAGTTCGTTCTTCCCCCGTCTTTGAACTAATAGATATCATGCATATAGACCCTGTTTAACGCAGATAGATAGTTAGATAATTAATCAATCGTCAGTTTTTCTGCAACTACATCTAAGCAGGACTAATTCAGACTCCCTATCTGGAAAATATGTGGTAGATCAATTCTTCCTACACTAATCTTAATCAAGGACCTAAACAGTATGTGTAAGACGTGCTAAACAATTCGTTTCTCTAAATGAGGAGGCCTACTTGAGCCTTTAATTGCTTTATCTCCCCATTAAGTGTATTATGTGTTTTTGATTGTCGCCTTAGAATTTTATCCTTTTAAACCTCTGAAAAGCCAAGCTTCCTCCCTTTAGGATTAGTAGTCCTAAAAGCCTCCAGGACTGATAGGTGGGACGGGTAATAGCACGCTGTAGGTAGCGATACCATTCCGCGATTAATACCTTAACGGGGTGGGAAGGGTAGACATGGAGATGATGATCACACGATAACACTATGCGTACGATTGGTTACCGGTGTTGTGTGGATGATCCATGTGATTTATAAACCTAGGACCCCTTTCCTTATGTTACTTTGTTTAGTATCAATAAATTCTGTCTTTTCAATTATCCAAAACTCCCCTTTAATTTTTTTTTCACTGCATTATTCCTTTTCCTTTTAACTTTTTCTTCTTTGTTTATTCAATGTCTTGACTAATTCTTGCACTAAGACTCTCCCTCAAACAAATTATAGATTCCAACATGCTTGTTTGCAACCCTTATGTGTAAATTTATTTGTATACTTGTTTACATTAAAGTCACAACATAGCATGGCCGGGAACCACACTAGTGGATCTTGAGGGGTGCCTAACATCTTCCCCTCGAGATAATTTCTAGCCCTTACCCGAACTCTGGTTTTCCAATTCAAAACCCTTAGTGTCCTAATGCACTTAATCATTTGGTGGCGACTCTTCAATTCCAAAAACCCAATTCCCAAACGGGAATAGAGTTGTCTTCCCAAATGTCGTAAACCCGATTTCGCTTTAGAAAAAGGGGGCGTCGACACCTATGTGCATTTGCCTTTTTAATCTAGAAATCTAAAACAGGTCACGCGTACGTGTACCCATTTGTTTGGCGCGTCAAAAATCATGTCACGCAAACGTATCCACAATTAATAACGCTTTATTAATATTAAGAAAGTTTAGTCGAAGTTGCGCGAACGCATACTCCGATTTTGTTTTTAAAATCGTAATTATGTCACGCGAACGTGTACACAATCACGATGATAGATTAGTCCCGCCTAGACCAAACTACGATCGAAGTGGTTTTTGGAAAAAGTGTAGGATTCCATATGAAGGATTGCTACAAGATCAATTTTATCACTAAGTAGTAGAAAAACAATTACAATTTCTCACATAAGATCCACTATTTCACAATTACGTGTCTAACTATATGAGTATATGCATAAAATGCCACTTATACTGAAACGTTATCGAGGCAAACAATCAGATTCCAAACAAATTAATCAAGAAATGCAACATAAGGTTTAATTGACAAATTCATTATGGAAAAAATAGAAAGTAATTAGGAGATACGAAGATAACATGAAAACAGCAAACCAAACGTGGACTCCGGCCCGTCAACATTGAAAACATTTTCATTAGAGTCCTCATTCATGATCAGCAAATTAACGCCAATAAAATATCTAAGTTAACAGGTCCAACATGTTTCCTTCACCTCACATTAGCACAATTAAACAGGTAACTCAACGAAACACTGTTAAGGCTAGTCGAAGTTACGAAATTTGTTTAAGAGTAGAAGAGAATGAACCTTTGTAGTTACTTGAATGCTTCTTTCAAAATTAATGAACGGAAAACTTCATGAGATTGCTTTGAAGCTCGACTAACAGACAAGGAGTCGAACGGAGACGCGACGGCACTGGAACCTCGCCGGAATCTCGGACGGAACCGAACAGACTCAACTCGACTGGATTTGGGTGGTGATTCGAGCTGATTTTCACACTGATTTGGTGTAGTTTCAGGGAGTCTTACTGCTGGGTTCGTGCTCTGTTTTGCCGGATTCAATGGAGGATTGTTGGTGTTGCGGGATGAAGAAAATAGCAGCTGCTGGTTTTTGTTCTCTCCCGTTCTAGCTGCTTAGGTCCTTTAGGTGGTCGTTGTTTTGGCTTAAGAAGAAACCATCGAAAATGGCTGCTTCTTTGAAGAAGAAGATGACCGATCGGGGGAGTGGGGTTCTATGTCTGTGCGGCTGATCACTCTATTAGGTCTCTTGTGTATTGTGTATTGCGGCAGATTTTTAGTTCCTAGGTCTCTAGGGTTGTTTTGTTGCTTCTCTTCATGGAGAAGATGAAGCTTAGCTTCCAAAATGAATAGAAACAGCTGATCCAACTCTAGGGGTCTAGTTTAGTTTTGTAGGGTTTTTTAGGTTAAGGGGTATGTGCCTAGGAATTATGGGCTTGGGAATTATGGGCTCTGTCCGAAAATAGGCTTAAAATGGGTTGTTTGAGACCAAATTTTATTCTTTCTCCGTGAACAAGACTAAAATATTACCTTATTTACTAATTAATCCTACTTAAATAAAATAACTATTAAAATAAGACTAACCGTTGAAACAAACCTATTTTTTGGTATTTTTCAAATATCATACTAAAGATAAAATGGAATTAGATTAAAATTATCGCAAAAAATTAAAATAATATTCCTAAAAATAAAGTGGAACTATTTTTGTATTTTTTTGAATTTTATGTAAAGTAGATAAATTAAAAGTAACTAGATAAAAATATTAATTAGCTAAATAAAGAAAATATTTTTGTAATTTTTATTTTTGTGACATAATAAAGTAAAGGAGTCAAAACTAGTTAAAATAGCTATATTAGGCCTAAACTAAATATTTACATGCTAAAATATATAAAATCTTGGGAAAGGTCAAAAATCACATGTCTACAACGAGTTCATGCATACCAAATACATCAAAATCCGACCACAAACAGCCCCTCAAATCCCTAAATCTAAGTCTCCAATTTCAAACCCTAAACCCCCAATTTTAACCACCATTTTCCATAAATTCCTTGTCAAATCAGTGAAATAACACCATATAAACGAGTTTTGGTTCCAAAAATCTTACCTCNAAGACTACCCTTGAATTCTCTCTTAGAAATCTCCCAAAAATCTTCAATCCCGGATAAAAATGGTGAAATAGAGCTGAAAATCGCGAAGGAACCCTTATATAGGTTCTGGCCCAGGGTTTCCGCACCTGCGGTCCTATTCCCGCTTCAGCGGTCTAACCAACCGCATATGCAGTTTTCACTTAATACACTGGGACCGCACCTGTGCCCATCTACCCGCACCTGTGGTCCCGCAGGTGCGATAAAGTACCCGCACCTGCACTTCTGACTTTCCCACATCTAGCCGCATCTGTGGCCGACCACACGCTTCTGCGGTTCCGCACCTGCGATCCCAAATCCACAGGTGCGGTTATGATAGGAATTCAGCAGCTTCAGCTGCACACTCTAACTCCCAACTTCTCGTCAACCATCCGGAATCATCCCGAGGCCCCCGGGACCTCAACCAAAAGTACGAACAAGTCATATACCACTATTCAAACTTGTACCAATCTTCGGAACACTTAAAACAAAATCGAATAATCAAAACACCCTCGGATTCAAGCCTAAGGATTCCAAAACTTCCGAATTCCGCATTTGATCATAAAGTCTATCAAACCTCATCCGAATGACCTGAAATTTTGCACACACGTCCCAAATTACACAATAGAACTACTCCAACTTCCGTAATTCCATTCTGACCCCGATATCAAAATCTCACTATCGAACCGGAAACTTCAAAAATTCGACTTTCGGCATTTCAAGCCTAATTAAGCTAAGGACCTCCAAAACACAATCCGAACACGCCCCTAAGCCCAAAATCACCCAACGGAATCGACGGAATTCCATTCCGAGACCGTCTTCACACTGCTCCGACTACGGTCCAAATTCTAAAGCTTAAGGTCTCATATAGAGACTGTGTCCGAAAACACTTCGAAACTCAAAACGAATCCTCCGGACAACTCAGCATAAACAAACACGGGGAATGCAGTTAATAGGGGATCGGGGCATTAATTATTAAAATGACCGGCCGGGTCGTTACATCCTCCCCCTCTTAAAACATCCGTTCGTCCTCGAACGAGCATAGAGACATACCTGAAGTGGTAAAAAGATGTGGGTAACGGCTGCGCATATCTTGCTCGGTCTCCCAAGTCGCCTCCTCGACTGGCTGACCCCGCCACTGAACCTTCACTGATGCAATGTTCTTTGACCTCAGCTTCTGAACCTGCCTGTCCAATATCGCCACTGGCTCCTCAATATAAGATAGATCCTTGTCCAACTGGAATGAACTGAAATCCAACACATGCGACGGATCACCATGATACTTTCGGAGCATCGAAACATGAAATACCGGATGAACTCCTGCCAAGCTGGGAGGTAAGGCAAGCTCATAAGCAACCTCCCCAACACGTCGCAATATCTCAAAAGGACCAATGAACCTCGGACTCAATTTCCCTTTCTTCCCAAATCTCATGATGCCTTTCATAGGCGAGACCCGAAGTAAGACCCGCTCTCCGACCATGTAGGAAACATCACGAACCTTCCGGTCCGCATAACTCTTCTGTCTAGACTGGGCTGTACGGAGTCTATCCTAAATCACCTTAACCATCTCCAAAGCATCCTGAACCAAGTCTGTGCCTAATAGTCTAGCCTCGCCCGGCTCGAACCAACCCACCGGGGATCAACACAGCCTACCATACAAGGCCTCATACGGTGCCATTTGAATGCTGGACTGGTAACTGTTGTTGTAGGCAAACTCAACCAGTGGCAAGAACTGATCCCAAGAACCTCCAAACTCCATCACACACGTACGGAGCATATCCTCAAGAATCTGAATAGTGCGCTCGGACTGTCCGTCTGTCTGGGGGTGAAATGCTGTGGTTAACTCCACCCGAGTGCCCAACTCATGCTGTACGGCCCTCCAGAACCGTGATGTGAACTGGGTACCTCTGTCGGAAATGATGGAAACTGGAATACCATGCAGACGAACAATCTCTCGAATATAAATCTTTACCAACCGCTCCGAAGAATAGGTGGTACATAGAGGAATGAAGTGTGCGGACTTGGTTAGCCGATCCACGATCACCCAAATGGCATCGAACTTTCTCAAAGTCCGTGGGAGTCCAACTACGAAGTCCATGGTGATCCGCTCCCACTTCCACTCTGGAATCTCTATCTGCTGAAGCAACCCACCAGGTATCTGGTGCTCATACTTTACCTGCTGACAATTGAGGCACCGAGCTACGAACCCAACTATATCCTTCTTCATCCGCCTCCACCTATAGTGCTGTCTCAAATCCTGGTACATCTTTGCGGCACCCGGATGGATGGAATACCGCAAACTATGGGCCTCCTCTAGAATCAACTCCCGAAGCCCATCAATATTGGGTATACAAATCCGACCCTGCATCCTCAATACCCCATCATCACCAATGGTCACATCTCTGGCATCACAATGCAGAACCTTGCCCTTGAGGACAAGCAAATGAGGGTCATCAAACTGACGCTCCCAGATACGATCAAACAAGGAAGACCGAGAAACCATACAAGCAAGGACCCGACTAGGCTCCGAAAGATCCAATATCACAAACTGGCTGGCTAAGGCCTGAACATCCATTGCCATGGGCCTCTCCGCTGCTGGTAGATAAGCTAAACTCCCTAAACTCTCCGCCCGGCTACTCAAAGCATCGGCACCATATTGGCCTTGCCCGGGTGATACAAAATAGTGATATCATAGTCCTTCAGCAGCTCTAACCACCTCCTCTGGTGCAAATTAAGGTCCTTCTGCTTGAACAGATGCTGCAAACTTCGGTGATCAGTATAAATCTCACAAGGCACACAGTACAAATAATGACGCCAGATCTTCAATGCATGAACAATAGCAGCCAACTCGAGATCATGGACAGGATAATTTTTCTCATGCAATTTCAACTATCTGGACGCGTAGGCAATCACCCTACCGTCCTGCATCAATACCGCTCCAAGGCCAATCCTCAAGGCATCACAATAGACAGTATAAGACCCCGAACCGGTAGGCAATACCAAAACTGGGGCTGTAGTCAAAGCTGTCTTGAGCTTCTGGAAGCTCTCCTCACACTCTTCCGTCCACTGGAACGGAGCACCCTTCTGGGTCAGCCTGGTCATAATCGCTGCAATGGATGAAAATCCCTCAATAAATCAACGGTAATAACCCGCCAAGCCAAGAAAAATACGGATCTCTGTAGCTGAGGATGGTCTGGGCCAACTCTGCACTACTTCCACTTTCTTCGGATCCACCTTTATCCCCTCACTCGATACCACGTGACCCAAGAGTGCCACGAATCCAACCAAAACTCACATTTCGAGAACTTTGCATATAACTTCTTTTCTCTCAAAGTCTGAATCACTATCCTCAGGTGCTGCTCATGATCTTCCCGACTCCGGGAGTATACCAGAATGTCATCAATAAAGACAATGACGAATGAGTCAAGATATGGCCGGAATACACTGTGCATCAAATGCATGAAGGCTGCTGTGGCATTGGTCAGCCCAAATACATAACAAGGAACTCGTAATGACCATACCGAGTCCTGAAGGCAGTCTTCGGCATATCTGGCTCCCGAATCTTCAACTGATGATAGCCTGAACGCAAGTCAATCTTAGAAAACACACGAGCACCCTGTAACTGATCAAACAGGTCATCAATACGAGGCAAAGGATAACGGTTCTTCACTGTAACCTTGTTCAACTGGCGATAATCAATGCACATACGCATAGAACCATCCTTCTTCTTCACAAACAAGACAGGAGCACCCCAAGGTGATACACTGGGCCGAATAAAACCCTTATCGAGCAATTCCTGTAACTGCTCCTTCAACTCAGGAGAAGCCATACGGTACGGAGGAATAGAAATGGGTTGAGTGCCCGGCAACATATCAATGCCAAAATTAATATCTCTATCGGGCGGCATGCCCGGAAGATCAGCTGGAAACACATCAGAGAAATTCCGTACTACTGGGACTGAATCAACTGTAGGGGTATTAATACTGACATCTCAAGCTAGATACGCGTCACACCCCTTCTCAACCATGCGCTGAGCCTTAAGGAATGAAATAACTCTACTGGAAGTATGATCTAAGGTACCCCTCCACTCTACTCGCGGTAGACCTGCATTGCCAGAGTCACGGTTTTCGCGTGACAATCAAGAATAGCATAATGGGGCGACAACAAGTCCATGCCCAAGATAACATCAAAGTCTACCTTGCTGAGCAATAATAAATCGGCTCTAGTCTCAAAACCACTAAGAGCAATCAAACACGACCGATAAACGCAGTCCATAACAAGAGAATCTCTAACAGGAGTAGAAACATAAATAGGAGAACTCAAGGAATCCCGAGATACACCCAAATGCGGGGCAAAATAAGAGGACACATAAGAATAAGTGGAGCCTGGATCGAATAAAATTGATGTATCTCTATGATAGACCAGGATAATACCTGTAATACCTATGATGACAGAATTCGGAGGCGACAACCTCAGTACGGGTAGGAAGGGCATAGTATCTGGCCTGGCCTCCCCCTCTAGGGCGACCTCTACCTCACTGACTTCCACCCCTAGCTGGCGGGGCAGGTGGGTAGCAATTGGTGCTGTAACCATAGCCTGGGAACTTTGCGGGGCACGCTGTGGCTGAGAAGTCTGTGGAGGTGCACCCCTCCTAAGAGGGATCTTTATAGCTCAGCTGGAGTGGATTATTCTACTATTTTTCAGTAGCGGCTGGGACAATCCCTCACCATATGGCATGTGTCGCCACACTCAAAACAAGCTCTGGAAGGATGTGGTGGCTATGACTGGCCATTGAAAGAACCTCATGCAGGAGGCACATTAGATACTGGAGGCGCATAATAAGGCTCCTGAGGTCTAGGAGGAGCTGGAATACCACTGGCTGCTGGAAGAGCTGAGTGAACGGGGCGACTCATATAACCCCTACCATGACGAGCTGCAGCTGGGGCACGGGCACCAGAATAATGGCCCGACTCTCGAGACCTCTTGGCCTCCCTCTCCTCTCTGTCCCGAGCATGCATACCCTCTACTCTCCTAGCAATGCTCACCACCTGCTGATAAGGAATATCCATATCCAACTCCCAAGCCATGCTAGACATGATGCTGGGAATGAGCCCCTCAATAAACCGGCGAACTCTCTCGCGAACTGTAGAAACCAAGGCTGGTGCATGCCTAGCCAAGTCAGTGAAACGGACAGCATACTCCGAGACAGTCATAGTACCCGGCGCAAACGCTAAAACTTTGCGCGCCATGCGTCCCTGAGGCTCTGAGGAACATACTCTCTCAGGAACATATCTAAATACTGAGTCCAAGTCAGGGAAGCTTCCTCATCTGGACTGTCTAACTCATAAGTATGCCACCACTGATATGCGGCTCCTCGAAGCTGGAAGGCAGTGAAAGAAACCCCGCTCGATCCTGATATACCCATGGCATGGAGGATACGGTAGCACTCCTCTAGAAATCCTAGAGCATCATCTGATGCTAGTCCACTTTATATAGGAGGCTGGTACTTCTTGAACCTCTCAAGCCTCCTCTGCTCCTCCTCTAAAGCTACTACCCTCTCCTCGGGCTGAACTGGGGCTACAGGCTATGCCGGTATAATCTCTGGGACCTGCTCAACATGCACTCGATGCTCAGGGATGCGGGCAGCGGGAGTCTGTGCTCCTCCCCCGGCCTGGGATGTGGCTGCAGCAAGGGGAAGCAACCCTGCTTGAGCTAGAGTGGTGTACATACTCATGAAGTGTGTAAGAGTCTCCCGGAGAGCTAGAGTAGTAGTAGCAGTAGGCGTATCAGGTGCCTGGGCTCCGGCTGGAGCTACTGGTGGCTCCTCTATAGCAGCTCGCGCGGGTGCTCTGGCCGCACCGCATGCGCGTCCTCGGCCTCTACCCCGCCCCCGACCTCTGACGGCTCTCGTAGGGGGCGTAGGTGTCTGGTCACCTCCGATAGCACGTGTCCTCACCGTCTGTGAGAGAATAGAAGACAAAAGTTTAGAATTCATGCATACCAAATACATCAAAATCCGACCACAAACAACCCCTCAAATCCCTAAATTCAAGTCTCCAATTTCAAACCCTAAACCCCCAATTTTAACCACCATTTTCCATAAATTCCTTGTCAAATCAGTGAAATAACACCATATAAACGAGTTTTGGTTCCAAAAATCTTACCTCCTCGAAGCTCCCTTGAATTCTCTCTCAGAAATCTCCCAAAAAGCTTCAATCCCCGATAAAAATGGTGAGATAGAGCTGAAAATCGCAAAGGAACCCTTATATAGGTTCTGGCCCAGGGTTTCCGCACCTGCGGCCCTACACCCGGTCCCGCAGGTGCGATAAAGCACCCGCACCTGCGACTTCTGACTTTCCCTCATCTGGCCGCATCTGCGGCTGATCACACGCTTCTGCGGTTCCGCACTTGCGGTCCCCAATCCACAGGTGCGGTTATGACAGGAATTCAGCAGCTTCAGCTGCACACTCTAACTCCCAACTTCTCGTCAACCATCCAGAATCATCCCGAGGCCCCCGGGACCTCAACCAAAAGTACAAACAAGTCATATACCACTATTCATACTTGTACCAATCTTCGGAACACTCAAAACAACATCGAATCATCAAAACACCCTCGTATTCAAGCTTAAGGATTCCAAAACTTCCGAATTCCGCATTCGATCAAAAAGTCTATCAAACCTCGTCCGAATGACTTGAAATTTTGCACACATGTCCCAAATTACACAACGGAACTACTCCAACTTTCGGAATTCCATTCCGACCCCGATATCTAAATCTCACTATCGAACCGGAAACTTCAAAAATTCGACTTTCGGCATTTCAAGCCTAATTAAGCTACGGACCTCCAAAATACAATCCGAACACGCCCCTAAGCTCGAAATCACCCAACGGAGCTAACGGAATCGATAAATTCCATTCCGAGACCGCCTTCACACTGCTCTGACTACGATCCAAATTCTAAAGCTTAAGCTCTCATTTAGGGACTAAGTGTCCCAAAACACTTCGATATAAAAAATCTCGCACGACAAGGAAATCAAATGAAGTGGAATTTTTCTTAACACTTACATAGCCTCTCGTAGATAAGCACAGACGTCTCCGTACCGATCCGCGAGACTCTAATAAACCGGCTTGTGATTCATGACTCCTATGAACCTAGAGCTCTGATACCAACTTGTCACGACTCAAGTTCGCCCTCCGTGAACTGTTGTGGTAGCACCTAGTCTCTACGACTAGGTAAGCCTAACAATTTGCGGAAAAGAAATGAAATACAAAACAAATAAAAACTGTCGATAAATAATAATAAAGCGTATAAGATGTCGCTCGACATATACCAATACATACTCTCAAAAAAAACTTAATCAACTCCCAAAATCCAAAATCTCATGAAAGCACAAGCCGAGAATACTACATAGTGCTCTAACTCCAGAATGTCTAGTCAAAAGAGAATACAGAAGATCTATAGCTAAAAAAGGGAATGGAGAGGGACTCCTCGGTCTGCGAACGCGGCAGATATACCTCGAAGTCTCTGAAGATCGCCTCACTTCACTGATGGTATGGCTGAGTCGAAGAACTTGGATCTGCACACGAAAAACATGTGCAAGAAAGGGCATGAGTACACCACGGCGGTACCCAATAAGTGCCAAGCCTAACCTCGGTCGAGTAGTGCTGAGGAAGGTCAGGGCTTTACTGGTTATATACATACATATATATATATATATATATATATATATATATATACGGCATAAGATAAAGCAGTATGAAATGAGACAGGAAAAATAAAGGTAATAACAACTATAACGGAAGGAAAAATCACAGAAAGAATGTAACTCCACACCGAGATGACAACAGTGGATCTCCCAGGATATCATCCTGTAGTCCCAAATGTAAATACACAAAGGATCTCCCGGGATATCGTCCCGTAGTCCAGTTCATAATGCGCAGGGGATCTCCCTGAATGCCAATCTGTAGTCCCAAATGTAAATATCCAGTAAAGGGGGGAATCTACCGGGTGTTGTCCCGTAGTCCCAATATAAATGTGCAGGGGGATCTCCCGGTTTACCAATCTGTAGTCCCAAATAAACAAGCAAGGGGATCTTCCGGGATATCGCCCGTAGTCCCAAAGTAAACACATAACAGTATCACGAAGAATATTCAATTTTATCCAATTTTGTACCAAGGAAACACAGAAATTTCTATCCTAGCATGCTGCACAGAATTCAGGTAAACAGTTTAAGCAAGTAGAACAATTAAGTCACTTAGGCATGCTTCCATAAACTAGACAATAGGCTTTAATTGCAAGTAGTGTACAACAAGGATGAAAACATAATTATAGCTACTTAATGAAAACGGAAATTTTCAACAATTAGCACATGTACGCACTCGCCACCTCACGTACATGGCATTCATATATCAACAATACCAAATCCTAAGGGGAGTTCCCCCACACAAGGTTAGGCAAGCCACTTACCTCGAACCAGCTCAAAATCAACCCGAAACCACGCTCTTGCCACGAGTATCCAGCTCCGGGTGGCCCAAATCTAATCAAATTAATTGCATAATATAAACATAACTTCAAGTAGCTAATTCAACTAATAAATTCGAAGATAACACGCGAAATTAGAAAAATCGTCCAAAAAGTCTCCTGGGCCCACGTCTCGGAATCAGATAAAATTCACAAAACTAGAATTTAAACTCAAAACGAATCCTTACAATAGCAGAAACAAACATGGGGAATACAGTTAATAGGGGATCGGGGCGTTAATTCTTAAAACGACCGACCGGGTCGTTACATCCATTTAGAAAACACGCCAAACGTGAATATATGACATGATGGTGTGATTCTCTTGAATACATCTATGCTGCTTATATCTCATATGTGGATGCCAACCTGCTGACAGACAAGGAGCCTGATATTTTGTGTGTTCTTTAATGTTGTAGGCTAACTTTTGTTAGAACCAGTATGTCCCTTATTCACCATCTTGGTGGTTGATTTTTGTCATATAGAATGTATAATTGCTCGTTGATCTATTTAATAAGTTCAGTGTTCACGTAATCTCAGGAGCTTCTCATATTGTATTTAAATTCGTCATATGAATTAAACCTTAATTTTGTATTATAATCCTTTTATCAGGTTCCTTAGTTACTGCATCACAATATTGGTAATAATTTTACACTTTTGCTATTACCTTTAAACATTATTAAGATATTCTTTGGTAAATACCTGCATATGTTTAATGAGTATTTTGCGGCTACAATTATTCAGTATTTAATATTTCATATTTTTCTAAGATGTGGTTTGCATTCTAATAAAAAGTGAAAGCACTAAATGGAGAAGGACGAAGCAAAAGGCAAGAAGTAATAGTTACGAACGAAAGGCAAGTTACCAGTTATTTGCCGCTCATAATTTGAACTTTTAAATTTGGCATAAAATGCCTGTTTTGGCAGCTACACCACCTGCCATCATACCAATACACCTGATAGCAACATAAAACAACAGCAATAACAACACAACAACAATCAATAAATACATTAAAACTAACAAATTAAAGTTCAATTGGACATAAAAATCCAAAACCAAGTTAAAATTTATTACAACTAGCATATCATCAATATAAACTTCCATGAATTTGCCTATTTGATGTTCGAACATCTTATTAACTAAACGTTGATATGTGCCTACTGCATTTTTTAGCCCGAAGGGCATTACATTATAACAATACATACCATACTTCGTGACGAATGAAGTTTTTTCCCGGTCCTCTGGGTTCATTTGAATTTGGTTGTACCCGGAGTAGGCGTCGAGAAAGGTAAAGACCTCGTGGCCAGCCGTAGCATCGATCAAACGATCGATGTTGGGCAATGAGAAAGAATTAGGTATTACGTTGTTTTATGGTGCATGATACTTCTTTGGCTGCAACATTAGGGAGTATGTTAACTCAACATCTCAGAAGGTAAAACTCCTACATTACTTAAAAGGATCCTTTAGGTTGAACAAGTTCTCCATATGTTTTAGTCAATATTTAAACTAATGTATTTGGCTTTTTACTACTACAGAAAGAGGAATCTAAGTAATATCACAAGTTGGTATTGAGTGAGGGAGAAGAATTCAGTATCCTCGTGAAGATTGATGGAAAAATGGCAAAAGAAGATAGGAACAACGATTTGGTAGCTGATCAGGAGATACTTGAAGTTTGAAAAGATGTTCAAACTGATGGAATTGACGTTGATTCACCGTTAATATTATCACTATGGTTTAGAAAACTCTGTACTTCTACACAGGGGACACACATGCAACGTACGTGTCCAGAAACTAGTATATATATAGGGGGGAGAGAGAGAGAAAAAGAGAGAGAGAGAGAGGGAGAGAGAGATTGGAAATTGACTGCATGTCAACGATGTTAGGCTATAATTACGTATTTTAGTTGATTATTACACTCTAATTTACTGCACTTTAGTTGAGTTTGCGATTTAATCGCTAGTGTTTTGCACTAATTGTGTGTTTTATGCCTTGTAGGAGTGATTCCGAGCTATATAGATGTTATGGGATGAATTCAAGTGATTTGGAGTTTTGAAGTCTGAGTAAAAGCCCAAGGAATTAAGCCGGGATCGTATTCGGGGATTAACGGATGATAGAGCAATAAAATGAAGAATCGAATAGGCATATTGCGCACTGTCTAGTAAAATACACATAACGTTTCGCTCAGAACTCCATTTGCACTCCACAATATATAGTTGAAAAGGTAACTCAAAGAGCTACAACTTTAATGTTTTATGTGTTTTCAAATTCCAGACGGAACAGGGTGAAAAACGCGGTCGAAACCGCGATCGCGGACCTGACGCGGACTGAGGCAGTACACTAGGAAAGTACCGCGCCCGTACCGCACCCGGATCGCGGCCGCGGATGTCCAGGCCTAGAAACTTGTCCTTTTTCGTTTAGGAGAAGGTATAATTGTTTGGGCCCGACCCTAATTGGTATATATACATGGAAAATGGTATTTTGAGGGGAAGAGACCAATTTTTGACACAGATTCGACCTAAGGAGGTAGAGACACAATAGGAGCAAGGCGGGGAATTCTTCTACGAGTTTTTCCTTCCTCTTCCTATTTTTGATTGTTGGTTATGACTTTTAGTATTGTAGTTTTAAATACTATTTATGAATAGCTAATTTGTTATCTAGGGTTTTGATGGAATCTTTTGTAGGATAAATTCTTGTTATGTTTTTATATAATTGAGCTTTAGTATTTTCTCTATTTGTTCAACTATATTATTCTTGTGGTTGATTGAAGGGATCTCAATTAGCTGTGCCTATTTAGTATGTAGTACTCGGGAGAGAGTGCATATTTAGGTAGTTGTTGAACAACATAACTCCCGACGTATGTGAGGAATTAATAAACAAGGGTAAATATGGGATTAGGGATAACGAAACCTTGGGTGCGATGTAAGTGAGCTGTAACTAAAGCCAGCTAGCGTAACTCGGGAGAGTATGTCTAGTAAATTGTCGTAATTACTCGGGAGAGAATTACAACACGCAGAGCGCTCATGATCGGTAGAGAATACTTAGGCGAAATTATAGAAGACATAGCGGGAATCTTTTCTCCAACCTGTAGTATCTTTAGTGTTAACTTATTATTTTAATTTGTTAGTTAGTTAGTTAATCACAAGAATCTTAATATCTATAAGTTAGGAATTGTTCATGCTTGTATTCTTGGTGATAGTGAACAACTGTAGCTAAGCCTTAGTTCTCTGTGGAATTCGACTCCGGACTTGTAAACCGGATTTTATTTGCAACGACCGCTTAGTCCTTTATATAAGGCGTAGTTGGGCGTGATCAAATTTTGGCGCCGTTGCCGGGGAACTAACGGTATAGCTGTAGGTGTACATATTTCTAGGTTGCAAGTTTAAACTGTGATTTTTGTTTTTGTGTATTTGATAATTTATTTATTTTTAATTTTTTTTATTTTTGATCTGAGAGACATGGCATCATGGAATTATGAGAATTTTGATGTTGGTAATTCTGCTTTTAATCCTTCTTATGCATATTGTGAAGGAAACCACCCAGGGCAAAATTATCAAAATATTCCCGAGAGCGAGTTTTGTGCACCAACTCAATCTTATATGTGGAGTGTGTGTGATATGTGTGGTGGTCAAGATGGTCACTTTCATGGTTGTGCTTATAGTTCTTATCTTTCCCCAACCCCTTACTTTGATGGTTCTTCTTTTTCTTGTGAAGTTAATAGGAACAAAGAATCCAGGGATGATGACCGTAAAGAGATCAAAGATATGTGAAAGTGTTGCATGGAACTATATGATAAGAGAACACGGCAGATACAAAGGCAAGAGGCAACTATTCACAACTTGGAGATGCAAGCGAATAAATTAATTGAACCTTGTAAAGTGCAACAAGTTGATATTGTGGATAGTAGCCAATATGAGCATGAATTGGCTGCAGAAATTGCCATTATACTGGAGGATTTAAAAAAATACGAGGATGAGCTAGAGGAGAAGGCCAGAGTAGAACACCAACAATCAATCGCACTAGATTTTGAGGATGTCGATGTTGTAGAAGAGATACTAGAGTCAAGGATATTGAGGATACATATTTAGTTGACTCTATTGTCATTAGTGTTGAGAATGTAGACAGTCCCAATGTTCTTGTAGTTAAGCGCATTGGTCCACACTCCAAGCATTTTTTCACATTGTGTTTGGATGATGATATGGAAATAGAGTCGTCCGTGCCACTTGAGGAGTCAAGGAATGAGGAACAAGGTGCCTACATTCTGGAATGCTTCTTGCCAAAAAGTTGGGAATACACATCTCATCTAAAGGCCAAGAAGTACAGACTACTACATTGTTTTATTGGGCCAGTCAGATTCGTTCTACCACCCCATGAGCATGATCATAGAGCAGAATCAAAACTTGGGGTCTGATTCATAAGTTCAAAGTGGAGGCAAAAAGTGATTCGCGTCGTGCCGCGACGTTAAATCAAGCGCTTGTTGGGAGGCAACCCAGCTTTACTGCTTTGTTTTATTTTTTTTATTGTATTATTTTTGTTGCGTCGATTTTTGAGTTTCTAGGAGCATGGAGAGCAAAGCTATTAGAAAGATGCAACAGCAAACCAGATGGTTGGAACTAAGTGTGAGGTACCCGCACGAAGGACCAGGCTTGGGAGAAGTCTGAGTACCTCATGAGATGCTAGTGCTTCGGCCTTTGGCCTACCAGGGAGTTTCTTTTACCCTCTTGTATGTATGGGTGTGCATTGGGGACAATGCACAATTTTAACTGTGGGGTGAGGAGATTGTCTGGGTGACTTTCTATGCTATTTTAGTTATGTTAGTTTAATTGAATATTTTTTTTAATAGAAAAGATTGGACTTTTCCCGACGATGGATCTATTAGACAATTTTCTTGAGGGATTTAAGTCTAAAGAAAAAAAAGACAAATTTTTTTTTCTTTTGTTAGGTAGTGTAGCAATTACCCCTTGGTTTTTCTTTGTGCCGCGGTTCTTTTTCAAGGGTTTTGTTTGAACCGGGTGTAGTTAATTTTTTTTTGGGAGTAGGAGCCATTGTGTTGTGTTCTGAATTGAAGCAATATCTCTTGACTTGGTTATGCCTTGAGAATAGTGAGTACTTTGGCTGTGATGCTTAGGCTCAGTTTTTGACTCTTGTAGAAGTACCTTAAACTGTATAATCATAACTTTGCTTAACTGCTTTGACTAGAGTGTCTATGAATCCAATCCTGAGTGAGTTATGTGCCATGTGTGTGTAAGGTCTTGCGTTATTCAGTGCATTGCATTTGATGTCTAGAACTTGCCCCGTGTGTTCGCAAAGCGAAATAGTAGTTTTATTCTGTGACGACCCAACCCGTCATCTCATGTATTACAGCCCCGTTTCCCCCATTTATTTCTCTTTCATGTTTTATTATCAGCAACGGGTGAGTTAGAGTTGAATTGAATTGGTTGGATAGGAAATGAGACACTTAGTCTCTTTAAGGAAGGTTTGGTTTGGAAAAAGTCAACCGAACGCTGACTTATTAGTTAGAAGGCTCGGATGTGAATTCCGGTGATTCGGTTAGCTTCGGGAGGTGATTTGTGACTTAGGAGTGCGATCGGAAGTAATTTCGAAGGTCCGGAGTAGAATTAGGCTTGAATTGGCAAAGTTGGCATTTTGACGAATTTCGGTGGATATGTGAGATTTTTATCCGAGGGTCGGAATGGAATTTTGAGAGTTGCAGTAGCTCCGTTAGGTAATTTTGGATATGTGTGCAAAATTTCAGGTCATTCGGAGGTGTTTTGGTCGGGTTTTTGATCGAATGCGTAATTCGGAAGTTTTAAGAAACTTAGGCTTGAATTCGATGTGATTTGATGGTTTTAGCGTTGTTTGATGTGTTTTAAAGATTGGAACAAGTTTGAATAAGGTATTAGGATGTGTTGGTGTTTTTGGTTGAGGTCCCGGGGGCCTCGGGGTGAATTCGGGCTGTTAAACGAGAGTTTTGAGGTGTGTTGCACGTTCAGCTTTTCTGTCATCTGGTATTTCCGCTCCTGCGGAAACGGACCGCAGAAGCGGTTCCGCAGGAGCGAGTGGTGGATCGCATAAGCGGTTCATGGCCTGGTGGAGTGTTTCCGCAAAAGCGGAACATTTTTCGCAAATGCGAGTCCGCAGAAGCGGACTATAAACCGCAAAAGCGATCTTGGGTGGTTCGCAGAAGCGGATGAGGAGACGCAAAAGCGGACGTTGGGTTTTTAATGAAAATCCGCAAAAGCGGGATGTTGGCCGCAGAAGTGGTCCCGCATAAGCGTAAACGGGACCGCAGAAGCGAAATCAACTGTTGACAGAAGGTTTAAAATATTATATTTCATCCGCGAACAAGAGGTAGTTTCCACCATTTTTAAGCGACTTGGAGAGCTTTGGGCGAGAAATTTCGAGGGTTTTGACTGAGAATCAATTGGAGGTAAGCCTCTTGGCCTAATCATTCGAGTTTATAGTAGAAATTACGTGTAAATTGTGGAAAATTCATCAAAAACGGGTCAAGCTAGGGCTTGAAAAGTTGTGATGTAAAAACGGATTTTGAAAGGGCATTTGAACTCCGATTTTGGTAAAATTGGTATGTGTAGACTCGTGGCGAGACGAGGAATCCAGTGATGTAAATTTCGTAATTCTTTGAGAATTGGGCCCGGGGCTCGGGTTTTGCCAACTTAGTGAATTTTGGTATTTTTTCGAGTCTTTTCGATTGGGTTATGTTTCTTTAGCCTATTGTAATGTATTCGTTGTGGTTTTAATCAGATTCGGCGTGCGAAGAGGTTGATTCGAAAGGCAAAAGCATAGCGAGATAGACTTGTGGCCGGCTTGAGGTGAGTAATAGATGTAGATGATGACCTGAGGGTTTGAAACCCCGGTATATCACATTGTGATGCTATATTGAGGCGAGACATGTACTCTATGACGAGTGCGGGGTCGATTGTGACTGGGGATTGTGATCTAGTCCGTTCTGATTGATGTTCGTACTGTGTACTTGACTAGAAATTGTTTGGTAATCACCCTACTTGGATCTTATGAATATGTTTGGGGCTTTGTGCCTATCATGTGCATCCTTCAGGGATCCTTATCACTGCTTCCATGATGCTTAGCATATTTCATGATATCAGTCCTTAGTTAGACACTGCCTCGAAATGTTTAGTAAATAAATAAAGGTTTAAACACTTAGCTCTATAATTCCTAATAATTGAAACTAAAAATGAACATTTGATTGTGCCCGAGTGGCTTGCATGCATATATATATATGGACTGAGTGTGGATCGGGCTGCATGCCGCAGCGAATGTTACGATGATATTGCGCTTGGGCTGTAGGAGCCCCTCCGGAGTCTGAACCCCCACAGTGAGCGCGGGTACCCAAATGGATCGGGCTGCGCGCCGCAGCGGTCATGTGCATTGCATTGCATTCATGCATTTATATCTGTTGGGTCTTAATTGTCATTGTCTGCTGTCGTTTCATCATTTAACGTGCTGAATCGTTGATTATAGCTTTATATTGTAATATTTCTGGATTTCTTACTTTCAGTCATTATATATGTTTATTACTCACTGAGTTGGAAGTACTCACTTTACTCCCTGCACCATGTGTGCAGATTTAGGTGCTCCGGAGACTTAGTGGAGCTGTTTGCTATTTTCGTGAAGTTTATTTTCAGGAGTTGTTGAGGTAGCTGCCTGACGTCCGCAGGACCCGACTCCTACCCTTTATTTCATTTATGTTTCCATATCCTAGACTTCTTTATTACTATGGACATATTACTCTGTTACATCTAGAGGCTCTAGACTCGTGACTCCAGATCTATTGGGGAATGTTTGGATATTCGTTATTATTTTTCGTACTATTTTATTTAGATTCGGATTGGAACCTTGATATTTGCTATTTTAATCGTATTATTTGTTAACGGATTGCATATTTGGGTTGAGAGTATTTAATTGGTCGGGCTTGCCTAGCATTAGTGTTGGGCGCCATCACGATCGGGATTGGGGTCGTGACAAGTTGGTATCAGAGCCTAGGTTATTAGGCCTTGCGAGTCATGAGCCGTTTTAGTAAAGTCTCGCGGAACGGTACGGGGACGCCTGTACTTCTCCTCGAGAGGCTGCAGAACCTTTAGGAAAACTCCATATTCTTGAAATTCTTGTCGTGCGGCTTTGTGATTCGAGAACTAAATCTCTGTATTCTATTCTCTCGCAGATGGCGAGAACTCGTGCTACCGGACGCGATGGTCGACCACCAGTACCACCCACTAGAGGCCGTGGACGCGGTCGTGGTCGTGGTCGAGGTAGGGCAGCAGAGACAGCACCTGTTGACCCAACAGCTGCCACAGTTCAGGACCAGACTCCAGTTGTCGATGTCCCAGCAGCACCTATGCAGGCACCAGCAGTGCCTATTGCTATTCCTGGTCTCCAGGAGACTTTGGCACAGATACTATCAGTTTGCACTGGCCTGGCTCAGGCAGTCTCAGCTTCTACTGCAGCAGCTGCTTCCCAGACCGGGGGAGGACATCAGACCCCTGTTACTCACACACCTGAGCAGGCTGCCCAGGGATTTCAGACACCGGAAGCAGCCATAGCTCTGCCAGTTGCTCCACTTGCTCCAGTTGCACCAGTTCCAACCTATGAGGTTCCAGCTATGCCGGATGATGAGCAGCGTCGTCTTGAGAGATTCGGCAGGCTTCAGCCTCCGATGTTCAGCGGTGCTGAGGGCGAGGATGCCCAGGGTTTTCTGGATAAGTGTCAGCGTATGCTTCAACTGCAGGGATCTTAGAGTCGAGTGGTGTGGCTTTTACTACTTTCCAGTTCTCAGGGTCTGCATTCACCTGGTGGGAGGACTTCGAGAGGCGTAGGCCGGTTGGTGCAGCTCCCCTTACATGGCAGCAGTTCTCCACTCTCTTTCTGGAGAAGTACGTACCGCAGTCTCACAGGGAGGAGCTGCGTCGTCAGTTCGAGTGGTTGGTTCAGAGGGACATGTCTGTGACCCAGTACGAGTTGAGATTCACGCAGCTAGCTCGACATGCCACTTGGATGATCCGGACAGATCGGGAAAGGATTAGGAGGTTCGTGGATGGCCTCAACTATTCACTCCGCATTTTGATGACCAGAGAGAGGGTTATGGGTGCCTCATTTGAGGAGGTAGTTGACATGGCTCGAGAGATTGAGACGGTTCGCCGTCGGGAGCGTGAGGAGAGAGAGGCAAAGAGGCCTCGAAGTTCAGGTAGTTTCAGTGGTGCTCCGTCTAGGGGCCAGTTCCAGCGTGGCAGAGGCCGTTCCTTCAGGCCTCCTCAGTCAGGTCGTCCAGAGTACAGTGGGGCCTCTTCAGGCCGTGGTCATCAGGGATTTTAGCAGGGCTAGACTTCACTTAGTGCCCTTCCAGCTCAGAGCTCTACACCTGCCTCTTCAGCCCAGGGTTCTTCAGCAGCGAGGGGTTTCCATCAGTCCCCTTCTTCAGCGCCGGGTAGTTGCTACGAGTGCGGTGAGTTCGGTCATATGAGGAGACAGTGTCCTCGGCGTCGTGGTAGTCAGTCTCAGCAGAGGGATCAGCCCTCATCTTCTGCTCCTATTTCATCAGCACCCGCCCAGTCAGCTAGGGGTGGAGGTCAGGTAGCCAGGGGCCGCCCCAGGGGTGGAGGCCGGACTGGCGGTGGTCAGGCTCGATTCTATGCTCTTCCGGACAGGAAGGACGCCATTGCCTCAGATGCTGTTATCACAGGTATTATCTCAGTCTGCCACAGAGATGCCTCTGTCTTATTTGATCCCGGATCTACCTATTCCTATGTATCTTCATATTTTTGCTCATCACCTGGGTACTACCCGAGGTTGTCTTGCTTTGCCTGTTCACGTATCTACCCCGGTGGGTGATACTATCATTGTAGATCATGTATACCGATCCTGTTTAGTAAAAGAGAGAGATGGCACTATGAGTTCCTGGTTATGTCTTTTGGGCTTACTAATGCCCTGGCCGCGGTTCATGTTGCAGCTTGATGAAAACGTATTTCGGTCGTATCTGGAATTCATTTGTTTATCGTTTTTATTGATGATATCCTAGTGTACTCACGTAGCCAGGAGAATCATGCTCAGCACTTGAAGTGGTGTTACAGAGGTTGAAGGAGGAGAAGCTTTATGCAAAGTTCTCACAATGTGGAGTTTGGCTGGGTCCTGTAAGCTTTTCTGGGACACGTGGTTGTCCAAGTGATGGTTAATTCAAGTGATCCAAAGAAGGTAGAGGCGGTGCAAGTTGGCCCATGCCGTCCTCAGCAGCGGAGATTCGAATTTCCTCGGTTTGGCAAGGTTATATCGGCCGTTCGTCCAGGGTTTTTCCTCTATTGCTTCGCGCTGACTAAGTTGACGCAGAAGGGTGCACCAATTCGTATGGTCGACGAGTGCGAGGAGAAGCTTGTCAGAAGCTTCAAGACAAACTTTGGACGCACAGCTCCAGTGTTTAGTTATTGCCATCAGCCTCAGGTTCTTACACTGTGTTATTGTGAATGCATCGAGAGTTGGTGATCGGAATGTGTGTTGATGCAGGAGGGTAAGTTATTGCTTTGCTCTTTTCGTTGCTATGAGCAGAACTACCCGGTCATAGATTTGGAGTTGGCTGCTATAGTTCTGCGTTGAATGATTTGGAGGCAACTACTTAATATGGCGTATCTTGGTGAGGTATATATCGATCATGCGCAGCCTTTCAAGCTTTGTTCAAACAGAAAGGATCTTAATTTGAGGCAGCGAAGGTGGCTTGAGTTACTCAAGGACTATGATATTACCATTTTGTATCATCCGGGGAAGGCCAACGTAGTGGCCGATGCGTTTAAACGGAAGGCGGTCAGTATGGGTAGCTTGGCGTACATTCCAGTTGGGGAGAGGCCCTTTGCAGTTGATGTTCAGCTTTTGGCCAATCGGATGGGTGAGGTTAGATATTTCGGAGCCTAGTCGGGTGTTGGGCTTTGTGTAAGTTTCTCGGTCTTCCTTGTATGACGCATTCAGAGAGCACGAGTATGATGATCCACATTTGCTTGTCCTTAAGGACAGGGTCAGCACGATGACGCCAGAGATGTGACTATTGATCGATGATGGTGTGATGAGGATGCATGGGCCGGATTTTGCGTGCCCAATGTGGGATGGGCTTTCGGGTGTTGATATTAGAGGAGGCCCACAGCTCGCGTATTCATTCATCCGGTGCCGCGAAATGTATACAGTGATTTGAGGCAGTACTACTGGTGGAGGAGAATAAGAAAAGATATAAGTGAGTTAATGTGGCTTCGGTGTCTCAACTGTCAGCAGGTCAAATATGAGCATCAGAGACCGGTGGTGTACTTCACAGATAGATATTCCCGAGTGGAAGTGGGAGAGGATTACTAATGGATTTTGTGAGTGGTCTCCCTCGACTCGAAGAAAGTTTGGATTCGATTTGGGTGATTGTGGATCGGCTGACCCAAGTTCGCGCACTTCATTCCGGTGTGTACTACCTATTCTTGTCGGAGCGTTGGCAGACGATTTTCAATTCCGCGGGAATTGGTTAGGTTGAGGGTCCAGTTTCTATCATCTCGGATGGCGGCCATCAGTTTAACTTTCCGATTTCTGGAAGACTTTTCAACAAGAATTGGGTACACATGTAGAGCTGAGCACAGCATTCATCCCAGACGGACAGGCCAGTCCGAGCGTAGCCATTCAGATATTGGAGGACATGTTTGCTGCTGTGTTATTGATTTTGGAGGTTCTTGGGCTGAGTTCTTGCCATTGCAGAGTTCGTGTAAACAACAGTTATAGTCCAGCATTCAGATGGAACGTATGTAGGCTTATATGGGAAGAAAAACGGTGTTAGATTCTCGGTTGGTTGGTTTGAGCCCGGCGAGGCTAGACTATTGGGCGACAGAGTTGGTTCAAGTATGCCTTAGAGAAGGTGAAAGTGATCCGCAGAAGGATTCGTATAGCTCAAGTCCGTCAGAAGAGTTAATGTGGACCGGAAGGTTCGAGACGTATCCTACATGGTGGGCGGAAGGTCTTTGTTAAAGGTTTTGCCTATGAAGGGCGTTACTGAGATTTGAAAGAAAGGAAGTTTGAGTCCACGGTTCATCGGTCCTTTTGAGCATTACTTAGGAGAGTTGGGGAGGTGGCCTACATGCTTGCTTTGGCCACCCCCAGCTTGTCGGGAGTTCACCCAGTATTTCAACGTTTCTATGCTCCGGAAGTATGTTGGGGGGCCTGACCCGTCCCCATGTGTTACTTCAGCACGGTTTCAGTTGGATGATGAACTTGACTTATGACGTGGAGCCAGTGGCTATTTTGAGTCGTCAGGTCGGAGATTGAGATCAAAAAGGAATTAAGCTTGTCGGTAAAGGTGCGTGGAGAGGTCGGCCCGTAGAGGAAGCTACTTGGTGAGACTGAGAAGGAGATGCGGGCAGATATCCTCACCTATTTGAGACCTCGGGTAATCAGCTTCTCGACCCGCTCAGGACGGCGTTTGTTTAAGTTGGGAGGATTTGACGACCCAACCCGTCGTCTCATGTATTACAGCCCCGTTTCCCATTTATTGCTCTTTCATGTTTATTATCAGCAACGGGTGAGTTAGAGTTGAATTGAATTGGTTGGATAGGAATGAGATACTTAGTCCTCTTTAAGGAAGGTTTGGTTTTGGAAAAAGTCACCGACACGCTGACTTATTAGTTAGAAGACTCGGATGTGAATTCTAGTGATTCGGTTAGCTTCGGGAGGTGATTTGTGACTTAGGAGTGCGATCGGAAGTGATTTCGGAGGTCCGGAGTAGAATTAGGCTTTGAATTGGGCAAAGTTGGCATTTTGACGAATTTCGGTGGATAGGTGAGATTTTGATCCGAGGGTCGGAATGGAATGCCGAGAGTTGTAGTAGCTCCGTTAGGTGATTTTTGGATATGTTGCAAAGTTTCAGGTCATTCGGAGGTGTTTTGGTCGGGTTTTTGATCGAATGCGTAATTCGGAAGTTTTTAAGAAACTTAGGCTTGAATTCGATGTGATTTGATGGTTTTAGCGTTGTTTGATGTGTTTTGAAGATTGGAACAAGTTTGAATAAGGTATTAGGATGTGTTGGTGTTTTTGGTTGAGGTCCCGGGGGCCTCTGGGTGAATTCGGGCTGTTAAACGAGAGTTTTGAGGTGTGTTTGCACGTTCAGCTTTTCTGTCATCTGGTATTTCCGCTCCTGCGGAAACGGACCGCAAGACGGTTCCGCAGGAGCGAGTGGTGGAATCGCATAAGCGGTTCATGGCCTGGTGGAGTGTTTCCGCAAAAGGCGGAACATTTTTCGCAAATGCGAGCCGCAGAAGCGGACTATAAACGCAAAAGCGATCTTGGGTTGGTTCGCAGAAGCGGATGAGGAGAACGCAAAAGCGGACGTTGGGTTTTTAATGAAATCCGCAAAAACGGCGATGTTGGGCCGCAGAAGGGCCCGCATAAGCGTGAAACTTGGAGCGCAGAAGCGAAATCAACTGTGACAGAAGGTTTTAAAAATATTATATTTCATTCGCGAACAAGAGGTAGTTTCACGGACATTTTTTAAAGGCGACTTGGAGCCGCTTTGGGGCCGAGAAATTTCGAGGGTTTTGATACGAAGAATCAATTGGAGGTAAGCCTGTCTTGGCCTAATGCATTCGAGTTTATAGTAGAAATTACATGTAAATTTGTGGAAAATTCATCAAAAACGGGTCCAACGCTAGGGTTTGAAAAGTTTGTGATGTAAACAAGGATTTTGAAGAAGGGCATTTGAACTCGCCGATTTTTGGTAAAATTGGTATGTGTAGACTTGGCGAGACGAGGGAATCCAGTGATGTTAATATTTCGTAATTCTTTCGAGAAGTGGGCCCGCGAGGCTTCGGGTTTTGCCAATTATGGTATTTTTGGTTTTGTTTTTTCGAGTCTTTTCGATCTGGGTTATGCTTTTTTACGCCTATTGTAATGTATTCGTTGTGGTTTTAATCCAGATTCGGACGTGCGAAGAGGTTGATTCGAAGGCAAAGCATAGGAGATAGACTTGTGGCCGGCTTAGGTGAGTAATATGATTTGTAGATGATGACCTGAGGGTTGAAACCCGGTATATCACATTTGGTGACGCTATTTGAAGGCGAGACGTACTCTATGACGAGTGCGGGGTCGATTGTGGACTGGGGATTGTGTACTCAGTCCGTTCTGATTGATGTTCCGTACTGTGTACTTGACTAGACATTGTTTGGGTAATCACCCTACTTGGATCTTATGAATATGTTTGGGGCTTTTGTGGCCTATCATAGTGCATCCTTAGGGATCCTTATCACTGCTTCCATGATGCTTAGCATATTTTCATGATACAGTCCTTAGTTAGATCACTGCTCGAATGTTTAGCTAAATAAATAAAGGTTTAAACACTTAGCTCTAATAATTCTAATAATTGAAACTAAAATGAACATTTGATTGTGCCCGAGTGGCTTGCATGCATATATATTATGACTCGGTGGTGATCGGCGCTGCAATGCCGCACGAATGTTACGTGATATTGGCTTGGGCTGTAGGAGCCCTCCGCGAGTCTGAAAACCCCCATCAGTGAAGCGCGGGTACCCAAATGGATCGGGCTGCGCGCCGTCAGCGGTCATGTGCATTGCATTGCATTCATGCATTTCATATCTGTTGGGTCTTAATTTGTCATTGTCTGCTGTCGTTTCATATTTAAACGTGCTGAATCGTTGACTTATAGCTTTACTATTGTAATATTTCTAGGATTTTCTTACTTTAGTCATTATATAATGTTTACTTACTCACTGAGTTGGAAGTACTCACTTTACTCTCTGGCACCATGTGTGCAATTAGGTGCTCCGAAGACTTAGTGGATGTGTTTTTGTATGTTTTAGTGAAGTTTATCTTTCAGGGAGTTTGTTGAGGTAGCTGCCTGACGTCCGCAGGACCCGACTCTCCTTTATTTCATTTTATCGTTTTCATATCTAGACTTCTTTTATACTATGCGGATATATTACTCTGTTAAATCTAGAGGCTCTAGACTCGTTGACTCAAGATCTATTGGGAATGTTTGGATATTCGTTATTATTTTTCCGTACTATTTTATTTAGATTCGGCTATTGGAACCTTTGATATTTGCTATTTTAATCGTTATTATTTGTTAACGGATTGCGATATTTGGTTGAGAGTATTTAATTGGTGGGCTTTGCTAGCATTAGTGTTGGGCCGCCAGTCGACGATCGGGATTGGGGTCGTGACATATTCAGTCTTGGAAGTGATATAGGGGTTTCTTTGTTGAAGCCATAAAATTTTTATTTAGATATGTATATTTTATCCGCCTAATTGTTATGTTATCGTAATTAAACCCCTTTTGGAAGCCTGTAATCATATTTCTTTTGGCAACCACATTACAAGCCTTACCCATTTGTTTGATTAACTATCTAGGTTGAACCATTGTAACCTCTCATGAGCACTTGTATTGTTTATGACCTTTGTAAAAGTTAAAGTGTGGGGTGGTTGGTTTGGCTTTTGAGTGGAACTAATTAAATAAGGAGAAAGGTGCACTGATTTGAAAAAGTAAGAAGCCACTTGAATTGAGAAAACAAAAGAAAAAATAGTTGGATTGTCGGAAGAAAAAAAAAATATTTCCTTGATAAGTGGTGGCTTTTGATGTAAGTGTTCTTAAAGAAGAATGTGGTAATATACATTGATGTGAAGGTGGAGTTTTGGTTTAACATAAGTGGGTTGAATGTTAAAGTATAGGTATTAAAGTGCTTAGGGGAGGTTCGTCCACTCTTATATCTAAACTGTAATCCTACCCGTTCCCGCAACTTACATTACAACCAATAGTCCTACTTGAATCCTAGACTGAATAAGTCGAGTAGTAGAGTAGTACACTACGGGCAAGCCCTATGGTGATCTTTTGCGCATATGAATGTTATTTCCGAGAGTGAGTGAATTCTTTCTATCTTGGAGTTCCTAAGTGTTCTTAAATTTTATTGTGTGGAACTACTCTCTTTTGTTGTGTGAGGGCACTTGATTCATGAAGGAAAGGTAATCAGTGACCTCTATGTTAGAGTAAGTGGGATGAAGTTGTGAATAATGCGTGGTACTTGTAGTCAAAATCTTGAGGTGAAGATGTACACTTTTTGTGCTGTCTATTTTAATCTCTTGGTGTGAGAGTTAGGAGACATTAATTTAAAAAAGGTTCGTGTCTATACAAAAGTGTAGTTTGATTTGCTCGAGGACGACAATGGTTTAAGTAATGGAGTGTTATGAAAGGCTATAATTAAGTATTTTAAGTCGATTATTAACACTCTAATTTACTGCAATTTAGTTGAGTTTTTGCGCTTTAAATCGCTAGTGTTTGCACTAATTGGTTGTGTTTTAAATGCCTTGTAGGAGTGATTCGAGGGCTATATAGATTCTATGGAATGAATTAAAGTGATTTTGAGCTTTGAAGTCTGAGTAAAAGCCAAGGTAATTAAGCGGGATCGTATTTGGGGAATTAACGGATGATAGAGCAACAAAACGAAGACTCAGTAGGTATATTGGCGGCACTGTCTAGTAAATCACATAATAATTTGCTCAAGAATTCAATTTTGGCTCCCACAATATATAGTTTAGAAAGCTAACTCAAAGGCTACAACTTTATATTTTATATTTTTCCAAAATTCCAAACGGAACAGGGTGAAAAAAATGCAGTCGAAACCGCGGACCACGGACCTGACGCGGACTGAGGCAGTACAACTAGAAAGTACCGCGCCCAGTACCGCGCCGACCGCGGCGCGACGTCCGTGCCTAGAAACTTGTCCTTTTTCGCGTAGGAGAAGGTATAATTGTTTGGGCCCGACCCTACTTGGTAATATACATGGAAAAATGGTATTTGAGGGGAGGAGACCAATTTTTTGACACTAGATTGACCTAAGGAGCCGAGAACACAATAGAGAGCCAGGCGGGGAATTCTTCTACGAGTTTTTTCCTTCCCTCTTCTATTTTTTCATTGTTGGTTATGAACTTTTATATTGTTAGCTTAAATACTATTTATGAATAGCTAATTTGTTATCTTAGGGTTTTGATGGAACCTTTTGTTATGGATAAATTCTTGTTTATGTTTTTATATAATTGAGCCCGTAGTATTCGTTCTCAGTTGTTTCAACTATTATTATTCTTGTGGGTATTGGGAAGCGGCCCTCATCAGCTGTGCCCTATTTTCGTATGTATTTTACTCGGGAGAGAGAGTGCATATTTAGTGTTAGTGTGTTGAACAAACATCACCCCCGGATGGTATTGAGGAATCCAATACAAGGGTTAAAGGTGCGGGATTAGGGATAAACGAAAACTTTTGGCGTGCGATGTAAGTGAGCTGTAAC
>NW_017676773.1:35937-39464 GCF_001879085.1 Nicotiana attenuata
TAAAGCCAGCTAGCGTAACTCGGGAGAGTATGTCTAGTAAATTGTCGTAATTACTCGGGAGAGAATTACAACACGCAGAGCGCTCATGATCGGTAGAGAATACTTAGGCGAAATTATAGAAGACATAGCCGGAATGATTCCGACAATTGGAAAAATTATAACTCTAGACCTCCTTAATCTTTTCTCCAACCTGTAGTATCTTTAGTGTTGATTTGTTAGTTAGTTAGTTAGTTAAACACAAGAATCTTAATATCTATAAGTTAGGAATTGTTCAAGCTTGTATTCTTGGTGATAGTGAACAACTGTAGCTAAGCCTTAGTTCTCTGTGGGATTCGACCCCGGACTTGTAAACCGGATTATATTTGCAACGACCGCTTAGTCCTTTTTATAAGGCGTAATTGGGCGTGATCAATCAAATAAGAAATTGAAAGGGCAAACGGTAAAATAATTAATTAGATACAATTTAACACTCATAATTGTATAGTAATTGAAACAAATCCGTTTCTAATTTGGAATGCTTACTTTTAAATAATAATTAAGTTTCTCTTCCCTTTATTTATGACTCATAATAATGAAAGGAAAAGGATTCTAATAGGTGAGTGATTGTATAAGGAAAAAAGAGAAATAGAGATGCTGGCATTCGAGATATGCCACATCACCTTCCTTATTCCTAGAATTATATAGATATATAGATAGATATATAGATGTCAAATAAGAAATTGAAAGAGACAACTGTAAAATAATAAATTAGATAAAGGAAAAAAATCCAAAAAATCAGGAAACAAGATAAATAGAGATGCTGGCATTTGAGGTATGCCACATGACCTTCCTCATTCCCAGAATTATATAGATAGATAAATGTCAAATAAGGAATTGAAAGGAAAAACGGTAAAATAATTAATAGATAAGGGGGAAAAATCCAAAAAATCAGGAAAAAGATAAATAGAGATGCTGGCATTTGAGGCATGTCACATCACCTTCCTCATTCCCAAAATTATATACACATATAGATAGATGTCAAATAAGGAATTGAAAGGGTAAACGTTAAAATAATTAATTAGATAAGGTAAAAAAATCCAAAAAAAAGGATAAATAGAGATGCTGGCATTTGAGGCATGACAGATCACCTTCATTATTCCCAGAATTATACAGATATATAGATAGATGTCAAACAACAAATTGAAAGGGCAAATGGTAAAATATTTAACTAGATACAATTTAACGCTCATAATTGTACAGTAATTGAAACGAATCCGTTTCTAATTTGAAATACTTACTTTTAACTCATAATTAAGTTTCTCTTCCCTTATTTAGGACTTGTAATGATGTATAGGAAAAGGATTCTAACAAGTGAGTAATTGTACTAAAATAAGAAAAAAATCGAAAAAATCAAGGGAAAAGATAAATAGAGATGCTCGCATTTAAGGCATGCCACATCACCTTCCTCATTCCCAAAATTATATATAGATATAGATATAGATATGTTGAAAATACTGCCAAATAAACGATTAATAATATCAAAGCTAATAAATGTATTATTTTTCCTAATACATCCTACTAAACGACCCTGAGAGTTAAATTATTTGTCCACATCCAATGACACAATAATTTTATCTGTTTATTTTTAATAATGAAATGAAACTTGGATTATTGGCGTATGAAAAAAATAATATTTGGTTGAGGTTTAAAAAAAAAGTATTTGAAGTTAAAATTGAAGAAAGCGTAGTTGGAACGATTTGCAAATATGTATGATAAATCTCTTATAATGAGTGAGTACACGTGAAAGGATAAAGACCGATTTCAAGCAAAAAACCATTATTAAGAAATACTACTTGATCCGTGATGTCAAAGTCAGTTGCTTATCCAGAAAAGGAGTAAAACGACACGAAACAAAATAGAAATATATTATTTTGGTCAGTTAGCCATACCGATTTATAATGTATCACTTCTTTTATTTGGCCACCGTACTAATTAGGTCCAAAAATGTGCCCAAGATCTTCAAAATCTATAGCTGTTTTCTACCGGCCTCTAGCAATGTATTTCTATGTGAGCATAATTTGGGCAGACCTGAAATCCAAACTGAAATTCGAATTTTTAAAATTTTGATTTGGATTTTTGAATTACGGATTGAATTTTGGATTTAATTTTTAAAATTTTTGGATTTCGGACTGGATATTGGATTTAGTACTTCGGATTTTTGGATATCCGAAAATCCAAAGTTTTTATACTTTAAAATTTAGTCCATTATTCATATGCCAATAGTAATATGTTCAATACCCTACCCATAAGATATTATTTCATATATTCAATATTAATTATTAAGTTACTGTCAGAATATTTTCTATTTCGATATGGTTTTACTATTGCTACTTCTTATCCGTCGTATTAGTGTTTCTGTTGCATTTCCTTGATAATTTCATTACTTGAATACTTTCTTGGATGATTGCAGTTAGAATGAGAGACTTTTTAGGCAATTTAACATGAGTACTTCGTTGAACATTCATTTTTGTAAAAAGAAGAAACATCTCAACTTATAAGCTCAAAACCGAGAATCCAAAATATTCAAACTGATTAATCCGAAACCGAAATTAAAAAATCCGATACAATCCGAGCTTATTTGGATTGGATTTGGATTGTTATTTCTCCAATTAGGAAACCGAGAATCTAAACTGAAATTTTCATATCCAATCCGAACTGCTCGAAGCCCACCCGTACCTATCAGGCAAAGTAGCCGTGAAGAATTGTGATTGGATGGATAGAACACTTCCACTCTTAATTAGAAACTTCGACCGCAAAAATGAAAAAAACTTAAGTATTTCTCCTTTAACATGTCTAATGTGGCGCAAGTCTAAATTAGTTGGGCTAGTAAGTATGAGATAGCACAAGATTATTGAGAAATATATATTTTTAACTGCTCCCAAAAGTAATAGTCAAAAATGGTGTGTGGATTTTTTAGTTAATGAACGCAATTAATTTTGACCATCAATTTAGTATTTTGTCCAGGATTATAAAAACATTTTTCTTTTTGTTTCTCGCTTGATATCCAGTATCAGCATTGATGCCCAATTAATGAAACTTCGTAAATAGGAAAAGGCTCTATAATAGAATTTCATTTATGCCACCACAATCATAGATGAAAGTAGGTAAAAATTGCACGGGCCCCCTATTTGGGCGCCCCTTTTTAACCTGTAGCCGCTTTGTCTTTTTGTTTGCATCCGTACCCACTTTTTAAAAAATTTCAACTTCCCTTTATAACTGGGAGTTTCCGGGTTACTAAACAAAAGCTTCAGCTCTAGAGCTGAAGTTTTTATTTTATAACTAGCAAACTTCAGCTCTAGAGCTGAAATTTTCGGGTTACTAAACAAAAACTTCAGCTCTAGAGCTGAAGTTTTTATTTTAGTTTTTATTTTATAGCTTGAAAACTTCAGCTCTAGAGCTGAAGTTTTCGGGTTACTAAACAAAAACTTCAGCTCTAGAGCTGAAGTTTTTATTTTATAACTGGCAAACTTCAGCTCTAGAGCTGAAGT
>NW_017676774.1:0-9636 GCF_001879085.1 Nicotiana attenuata
CGGAGCACGGTTATGCAGGGTTTACAGACACCGGGAGCAGCTCCAGCTCAGCCGGTTGCACCAGTTCAGGACTTTGTAGTTCCAGTCATGCCAGACGACGAGCAGCGTCGTCTTGAGAGGTTCAGTAGGCTCCAGCCTCCATTTTTCAGTGGTGCTCAGGGTGAAGATGCCCAGGGATTTCTGGACAAGTGTCAGCGTATGCTTCGGACAGCAGGGATTTTGGAGACCAGCGGTGTAGCATTCACCGCATTTCACTTCACTAGGGCTGCCTTCACATGGTGGGAGTCGTATGAGCGGCGTAGGCCGGCAGGTGCAGCGCCTTTGTCATGGCAGAAGTTCTCCACTATCTTTTTGGAGAAGTGGGTACCGCAGTCTCAGAGAGAGGAGCTGCGTAGGCAGTTCGAGTGGCTTCGACAGGGAGATATGACTGTGACCCAGTATGAGGCGAGATTTTTTGAGTTGGCCCATCATGCCTCGTGGTTAGTTCCGACCGACAGAGAGAGGATCAAGAGGTTTGTAGATGGACTTAACTATCACCTTCATGTTCTGATGACTCGACAGAGAGTTCTGGGTATTTCCTTTGAGGATGCAGTTGATATTGCTCGTGATATTGAGATGGCTCGCCGTCAGGACAGAGAGGAGAGGGAGGCCAAGAGGCCTCGAGGTTCTGGTAGCTTCAGTGGTGCTCCGTCTAGGGGTCAGTTCCAGCAGAGCAGAGGTCGTTCATTTAGGCCTCCTCGGTCAGCTCGCTCTAAGTATCGTGGGTCATCTTTCGGCCGAGGTCATCAGGGGTATCAGCAGAGCCAGCCATCCCTCGGTCCTCTTCCAGCTCAGGGTTCATCACGAGCTCCATCTGTTCAGGGTTCCTCCAGACCGAGTGCGTCAGCCAGTCACTCTGATGCGCGGGGTTCCCTTCAGTCCCATTCCCCAGCACCCGGGAGCTGTTATGAGTGCGGGGAGGTTGGGCACATGTGGAGGCAGTGTCCTCGGTGTCGTGGTAGTCAGTCTTAGCAGAGGGGTCAGCCCTCGTCTTCTGGCCCATCTTCTTCAGCACCCGCCCCGCCAGCTAGGGGTGAGAGTCAGGCAGCTAGGGGTCGCCCCAGAGGGGGAGGCCGATCGGGCGGTGGCCAGGCACGATTCAATGCTCTCCTAGACAGGAGAGACGCTATTGCATCAGATGCTGTTATCACAGGTATTATCTCAGTCTGCCACAGGGATGCCTCTGTCTTATTTGATCCCGGTTCTACCTACTCTTATGTGTCTTCATATTTTTCCCATCATCTGGGTACGACCCGCGGGTGTCTTGCTTTACCTGTTCACGTATCTACCCCGGTGGGTGATACTATTATTGTAGACCATGTGTATCGGTCTTGTCTGGTGACTATTGGGGGTCTGGAGACCCGAGTTGATCTGTTGCTGTTGAGCATGGTTGATTTCGACGTTATTCTGGGCATGGACTGGTTATCTCCGTGCCATGCTGTTCTGTACTGTCATGCTAAGACAGTTACGTTGGCTATACCGGGTGTTCCAAGGATTGAGTTGCGTGGTAGGAGTGACTATGTTCCTAGCAGGGTGATCTTTTTCCTAAAGGCCCATCGGATGGTTGGGAAAGGTTGTCTATCGTATTTGGCTTTTGTGAGAGATGTTGGAGCTGAGACCCCTAGTCTCGAATCTGTTCCCGTTGTGAGGGACTTCCCTGATGTGTTCCCATCAGACCTGTCGGGCATGCCACAGGACAGGGACATTGATTTTGGTATTGATCTGGTGCCGGGCACTCAGCCTATTTCTATTCCTCCGTATCGCATGGCACCAGCAGAGTTGAAAGAATTAAAGGATCAGCTTCAGGAACTCCTAGATAAGGGGTTTATTCGTCCTAGTGTGTCACCGTGGGGTGCGCCGGTTCTATTTGTGAAGAAGAAAGATGGCACAATGAGAATGTGCATTGATTACAGGCAGTTGAACAAGGTGACAGTGAAGAACAAGTATCCATTACCTCGTATTGATGATTTGTTTGACCAGCTCCGGGGGGCAAGGGTATTCTCTAAGATCGATCTCCGATCAGGCTATCACCAACTGAAGATCAGGGATTCGAATATTATGAAGACTGCCTTCAGGACTAGATATGGGCACTACGAGTTTCTGGTTATGTCTTTTGGGCTGACTAATGCCCCAGCTGCGTTCATGCATTTGATGAACAGCGTATTTCGGCCGTATCTGGATTCTTTTGTTATTGTTTTTATTGATGATATCCTTGTGTACTCGCGAAGCCAGAAGGAGCACGCCCAATATTTGAGAGTGGTACTACAAAGATTGAGGGAGGAGAAGCTTTATGCAAAATTCTCCAAATGTGAGTTCTGGCTTGGTTCTGTGGCTTTTCTGGGGCACGTGGTGTCCAGCAATGGTATTCAGGTAGATCCTAAGAAGATAGAGGCGGTTCAGAGTTGGCATGGATCGTCCTCAGCCACGGAGATTCGGAGTTTCCTCGGTTTGGCGGGTTATTATCGCCGGTTCGTCCAGGGTTTTTCATCTATTGCTTCACCCTTGACCAAGTTGACTCAGAAGGGTGCACCATTTGTGTGGTCTGATGAGTGCGTGGAGAGCTTTCAGAAGCTCAAGACAGCTTTGACCACGGCTCCAGTGTTGGTGTTGCCATCAGCTTCGGGTTCTTACACTGTATATTGTGATGCTTCGAGAGTTGGGATCGGATGTGTGTTGATGCAGGAGGGTAGAGTTATTGCATATGCTTCTCGTCAGTTGAAGCCTCACGAGAAGAACTACCCTGTACATGATTTGGAGTTGGCTGCAATAGTTCATGCTTTGAAGATTTGGAGGCACTATCTGTATGGAGTATCCTGTGAGGTATTCACCGATCATCGCAGCCTTCAGCACCTGTTCAAGCAAAAGGATCTTAATTTGAGACAGCGGAGGTGGTTGGAGTTACTCAAGGACTATGATACTACTATTTTGTACCACCCGGGGAAGACCAATGTGGTGGCCGATGCTTTGAGCCGAAAGGCGGTCGGTATGGGTAGCNCCTTTGAATCCACTAGATTGCTGAGAGCCACCCGCTCGAACTCGGCCCCGAATATAATCAACTACATAAATCTTCTAGCACATGAATACTCTCTCGGTGAAGCACCCGGCAAAATCACTTTCCTGGAAATCCGCATCCATACAAGACATGAATCCTGAATTCTTCCCCAAGTCTGAACATGGGCCAATAAGGCCAATCGTAGCACACTTTTAACAATTCCTTTGCTCAAATCACCGCTTATGTCCTTTCCGTAGCTGGAATGACCCATCAATATGCTAATAACCAGAAACCTTGCAAGTAGTTAACCATGAAACCCTAATCATAGGCGGCGGGACTCTCCCACTTAGCTTGAAGCCATTATTACACAACTCTGGACTTCACCAGGATCCTTGATTTCTTATTGACATAACCTTACGCAATCAACCGCAAAAATTCTCGGAATCTTTTCTGTAAAAACCCCCTTTTTATATTCTGAATCATCACCCACATTCGCACGACCAATCTCTTTGCTGTATAACCAATAGAATTCCACGCAGAAGCTTCGCTAATCATGCGACCGTCGATCTGCTCACTGGAGATAACTCACTTGTGGGATTTACGTGCCGACGTCTTCCAACACCGTTACACGGGGTGCAAACACCATGACATTAATGACCCATCATGCGTCCAAGCTCACTCTCTAGCTGCACGAGTCCATTCACCCCTCGTGGACATCAATTAAGTGCAGGGCAATATCCTTCCCATTCAAAGTTAGGTTGTATCCTTCTCCATTTCTAGTGGCTCCTTTCCGTTATATCGGATCCCCTGCCGCGTGACAGCCCACACTTCAAATAAATCCGTAGGCACAAATCATCAATCACAAAAATTCCCAAATCACCCCAAACTCTCCCACTTTGGCGAAACTCATCTTTTTAGTCGACTACTCGACCTTTGCTTCTTATGCCTGGCCTTTTAGAAATTTTAACTACCGCCTGACGCTCCCCACATGTCCTTCCTCATCCTTTGCTGCTCAGTTGTTGCCTTAAATAAAATCTATCTTCGTGGTACTTGAACCCACAATTGCTGCTAACTTTAAACCTTTCTGATGATCATCTTCCTCTAACCGTCGACATTAGGAACACAGATTCAATCCTGCACCACCGCACCCCGCGATATTTAACAGCTGCATCCTCAATACTACTTCACAATATCTTACCCCAAAGGCGAATTGCAGAAGATCATAACACCGGCGAACCGAGTACTTTCAATTAGGACAACGACACCTCATCATAGAAGTAAACTCCACCATGCTCGCAAATACCAAGTCTCGTTACTCCACCAGCCCGCATCTGACCATTCTTAGTCCGATTGCTTTTCCCCTGTCGGGAATAAAATACCGAATCTCTAGATCATGCACTGAGTAAATCTCCCTTCAAGTCATTCACTGCCCCGACACATAGGCAAACATCCTACCATCATATCAATACTGCGAAACAATCGTTCATAGCATCATGGTAACTATGCAGGGAGAAAGATCCCGCACCAAATCGGTAGTACCATTATAATTCTTCAATTCTCGATTCATAACATGTGGTTCGCGTCGCATAAGATTGAATAGGAAGGAATTAAAGGCGTAGCCTCCAGGGATCGAATCGCACGATGGGAAATCAAGAAGGGAAGTACTCCTAACAGTCCTGCAGCCTCCCGAGGATAAGTACAGACGTCTCCGTACCGATCCGCGAGACTCTACTAGACTTGCTCATCACTCGTGAGACCCTAGGAACCTGGCTCTGATACCATGTTGTCACGACCCAAATTCCACTAAAGGTCGTGATGGCGCCGGACACCACTGTCAGGAAAGCCAACCCAAAATACTTAATTAAATTCTCATTTTAATACTCTTGAAAACCATGACTTTTCTTCAAATTTATCAATTTAAGAAGATGATTGCTTCAAGTCAAATTAAATAATAAGCAATTAATACAAAATACTTCATAACCATCCCAGAACCCGGTGTCACAAGTGCATGAGCAATTTCTAAGAAAAATCGAATAAAGTACAACCGTTGTCCGGAATACAATTGGACAGAAAATAAATAGAATCCTGAGAGAGAGACTATACTAGCTGCAGGTCGCCTCGAGGAAATACAGCTCACCTAGTCTCCGTGTCAACCATGCTGCCACGCCTGCTAAGCCATTAGTGGCGCATGTGCCTGTGCAACAAAAATGCACAGAAGTGTAGTATGAGTACAAAAACAACGTGTACTCAGTAAGTATCCCCCCTAATCTCGTGTGACGACCCGGCTCGTCGTCACGTGAGTTACCGCCCCGTTTCCCCCATATTATGTTACTCTATGCTTCATTATCGGTATTTGAGGTGATTGAGTTGAATTGGATTGGTTTTAGATGGAAATGAAACACTTAGTCTCTTTAAGAAAAGCTTGTTTTGGAAAAGTGAACCGGAAGTTGACTATTGAGTTAGAGGGCTCGGATGTGATTTCCGGTGATTCGGTTAGCTTCGGGGGATGATTTTTGACTTAAGAGCGTGATCGGAAGTGATTTTGGAGGTCCGGTGTGGAATTAGGCTTGAATTGGCGAAGTTAGTATTTTGGCGAATTCCGGTTGGTGGGTGAGATTTTGATCCGGGGGTCGGAATGGAATTCCGAGAGTTTCAGTAGTTCCGTTAGGTGATTTTGGATGTGTGTGCAAAATTTCAGGTCATTCGGAGATGTTTTGGTTGGGTTTTTTATCGAATGCGTAATTCGGAAGTTTTTAAGAAACTTAGGCTTGAATCCGATGTGATTTAATAGTTTTAGCATTGTTAGATCTGTTTTGAGGATTGGAACAAGTTTGAATGAGGTGTTAGGATGTGTTGGTATTTTTCGTTGAGGTCCCGGGGGCCTCGGGGTGAATTCGAGTTGTTAAACGAGAGTTTTTGGAAGTTGCTTCAGGTCTGAGATTTCTGTCATCTGGTATTTCTGCTTCTGCGGAAATGGACCGCAGAAGCGGTTCCGCAGAAGCAGTTCCGCAGAAGCGGGTGGAAAAGCGCAGAAGCGATCTTGTGTTGAATTGATGAGTTCCGCATAAGCGGACCCCTTTTCGCATCAGCGGGTCCGCAGGTGCGAGTGAATAACCGCAGAAGCGGTCTTGGGTAATCCGCAGAAGCGGAGAATATGTCGCAAAGGCGGAAGTGGTAAGTTAAGTGAGAAACCGCATAAGTGGGGAAATGGCCGCAGAAGCGGTCCCGCATATGCGGAAGCGGGACCGCATAAGCGAAAATCGCTGTAGGCAGAAGGGGTTTTATAATATCATTTTCATCCGCGAGGGTTAAGTTATTTCCACCATTTTTACACGAGATTGAGAGCTATTGGACGGATTTGAAGGAGGATTTCGACTAGGTGTGATTGGAGGTAAGTCCCTTGACCCAAATACATGAAATTATGCTAAATTTAACATGGAAATTGGTTGAAATTCACCAAAAGGGGGTAAAGCTAGGGCTTGAGAATTTGTAATTTTGAAACGGAATTTGGAGGGTCAAATGGACTCCGATTTTGGTAAAATTGATATGTATGGACTCGTGGCGAGACGAGGAATCCGGTGATGTGAATTTCGTAATTTTTCGAAAAGTGGGCCCGGGGCTCGGGTTTTGCCAACTTCGTGATTTTTGATATTTTTCGAGTCTTTTCGATTGGGTTATGATCCATTAGCCTATTGTGATGTATTCCTTGTGGTTTTGATTAGAATCGACGTGCGAGGAGGTCGATTCGAGGGGAAAAGGCATAGCGAGCTAGACTTTTGGCCGGCTAGAGGTGAGTAATGATTTTAAATGATGTTCTGAGGGCTTGAGACCCCGGATTTGCACAACTTGGTGCTGTGTTGAGATGAGACACGCGTTCAATGACGAGCGCGGGGTCATTTACTATTGGGGGCTGTGACTTGGTCCAGCCCGGATAATATTTTACTGCGTGTCAGCTATGACTTGTTGTTTTCACTATGTTTTGGGCTCATTGCCATACTTGGGCTTCTTGCCGACTGTTTGAACACTTTGTGAGCTGTTATCACTGTTTTCCCTCACTATTTGAAATATTATTTGGACTTAGTCCATGTGATTTACACTGTTTCATGAACTCAGCTATATTTTTCTCAAACTTGGAGTTTTAACTGATATTTGAACTATTGTTGAGCTGGGTATTATTGTTTACTGATGCCCGAGGGGCTTTGACTATTTTTGGACTGATTGAGGCCAAGGGCCTTATGTGAGGGCATGATGAGTGAGGTGAGGAGGCTTTCAGGCCTCGAGTGCATTGTGAGCAGGCTTTCAGGCCTCGTATTGATATTGTTCAGGCTTTCAGGCCTTGTTGATAGCGCTTGGGCTGTAGGAGCCCCTCCGGAGTCTGCACACCCACAGTGAGCGCGGGTACCCATCTAGAGTGATTAAATATTGAACAGTGGTAAGAATGACACTGTTATACGCGTTTGGTCAGGTAACAATGACTGACCAGTCAGGTAACAATGACTGACCAGTGGTAACAATGGCACTGTAATACGCGTTTGGTCAGGTAACAATGGCTGACCGGTCAGGTAACAATGGCTGACTTACTGGTTGAGTATGATTGATTTTTAACTGTTTTCAAAAGATTCCTATATTTCACTGGTTTCTACTGTTTATCTGATGTTGCTGCTTGAGATAGCATTATTTGTGCCCTTGTGGGATTTTATGTTCTCAGTCGTTATTTATTTTTATTACTCACTGGGTCGGAGTACTCACATTACTTCCTGCACCATGTGTGCAGAGACAGGCACAGCTGAGTTCGTACCTGAGCGCTGATTTCCTTCCAGACCAGGCGGACTAGAAGAGACGAGGTAGCTGTCGACGTCCACAGCCCCGTTTCTTCCTTATCTTCTGCATATTTTATTCATCTTCAAACTATGTTCCCAGACTTGTAGTATTTTCATCAACTCTGTAGTAGCTCGTGACTTGTGACACCCCGATCATCGGGCTGAGTTTGGGAGGGTTTTTCCCTGTTATGTTACGTTTATTTCCTCACTTATGATTAATCAGTATCTATGGTTTAAACCTGTTTATGCTAAGAAATTGTTAAAAGCAGTGTTGATTGTTCTGTTGGCTGGCCTTGTCTTCACGAGAGGCGCCATCACGATCGGGTAAGAATTGGGTCGTGACAAGTTGGTATCAGAGCCTAGGTTACTAGGTCTCACGAGTCATGAGCAGGTTTAGTAGAGTCTCGCGGATCGGTACGGAGACGTCTGTACTTATCCTCGAGAGGCTGCAGAACCCTTAGGAAAACATCACATTCTTGAAATTCTTGTCGTGCGATTTTGTTGATCCGGGAACTAAACTTCTGTGTTCTATCCTCTCGCAGATGGCGTGGACCCGCGCTACAGGACGAGACGGACGCCCACCGGTACCACCTACTGAGGGTACTAGAGGCCGCGGGCGCGGTAGGGGCAGGGCCGCGAGGGCAGCACCCATTGCCCCACCGGTTACCCCAGCTCAGGATCAGGCCCCAGCTGCGGACATTCCAGCAGCACCTGTACAGGCACCGGCAGTGCCCATTGTGATTCCGGGTCTCCAGGAGACCTTGGCTCAGATACTATCAGTTTGCACTGGCCTAGCCCAGGTAGTTTCAGCCACTGCTACATCGGCTACTTCTCAGGCCGGGGGAGGCAGTCAGACCCCCGCTGCTCGCACACCGGAGCAGGTTATGCAGGGTTTACAGACACCGGGAGCAGCTCCAGCTCAGCCGGTTGCACCAGTTCAGGACTTTGTAGTTCCAGTCATGCCAGACGACGAGCAGCGTCGTCTTGAGAGGTTCAGTAGGCTCCAGCCTCCATTTTTCAGTGGTGCTCAGGGTGAGGATGCCCAGGGATTTCTGGACAAGTGTCAGCGTATGCTTCGGACATCAGGGATTTTGGAGACCAGCGGTGTAGCATTCACCGCATTTCAGTTCACTAGGGCTGCCTTCACATGGTGGGAGTCGTATCAGCGGCGTAGGCCGGCAGGTGCAGCGCCTTTGTCATGGCAGAAGTTCTCCACTATCTTTTTGGAGAAGTGGGTACCGCAGTCTCAGAGAGAGGAGCTGCGTAGGCAGTTCGAGTGGCTTCGACAGGGAGATATGACTGTGACCCAGTATGAGGCGAGATTTTCTGAGTTGGCCCGTCATGCCTCGTGGTTAGTTCCGACCGACAGAGAGAGGATCAAGAGGTTTGTAGATGGACTTAACTATCACCTTCGTGTTCTGATGACTCGAGAGAGAGTTCTGGGTATTTCCTTTGAGGATGCAGTTGATATTGCTCGTGATATTGAGATGGCTCGCCGTCAGGACAGAGAGGAGAGGGAGGCCAAGAGGCCTCGAGGTTCTGGTAGCTTCAGTGGTGCTCCGTCTAGGGGTCAGTTCCAGCAGAGCAGAGGTCGTTCATTTAGGCCTCCTCAGTCAGCTCGCTCTGAGTATCGTGGGTCATCTTCCGGCCGAGGTCATCGGGGGTATCAGCAGAGTCAGCCATCCCTCGGCGCTCTTCCAGCTCAGGGTTCATCACGAGCTCCATCTGTTCAGGGTTTCCCTCCGAACGGACCGTAGTCGCGTACGACGCCGTACGTACCACCTT
>NW_017676774.1:13515-20026 GCF_001879085.1 Nicotiana attenuata
ACCGCCCCGTTTACCCCCATATTATGTTACTCTATGCTTCATTATCGGTATTTGAGGTGATTGAGTTGAATTGGATTGGTTTTAGATGGAAATGAGACACTTAGTCTCGTTTAAGAAAAGCTGTTTTGGAAAAGTCAACCGGAAGTTGACTATTGAGTTAGAGGGCTCGGATGTGATTTTCGGTGATTCGGTTAGCTTCGGGGGATGATTTTTGACTTAAGAGCGTGATCAGAAGTGATTTTGGAGGTCCGGTGTGGAATTAGGCTTGAATTGGCGAAGTTAGTATTTTGGCGAATTCCGGTTGGTGGGTGAGATTTTGATCCGGGGGTCGTAATGGAATTCCGAGAGTTGCAGTAGTTCCGTTAGGTGATTTTGGATGTGTGTGCAAAATTTCAGGTCATTCGGAGATGTTTTGGTTGGATTTTTGATCGAATGCGTAATTCGGAAGTTTTTAAGAAACTTAGGCTTGAATCCGATGTGATTTAATGGTTTTAGCGTTGTTAGATGTGTTTTGAGGATTGGAACAAGTTTGAATGAGGTGTTAGGATGTGTTGGTGTTTTTGGTTTAGGTCCCGGGGGCCTCGGGGTGAATTCGAGTGGTTAAACGAGAGTTTTTGGAAGTTGCTTCAGGTCTGAGATTTCTGTCATCTGGTATTTCCGCTTCTGCGGAAATGGATCCGCAGAAGCGATTCCTGGCAGAAGCGGGTGGAAAAGCGCAGAAGCCGATCTTGTGTTGAATTGAATTGAGTTCCGCATAAGCGGACCCCTTTTTCGCATCAGCGGGTCCGTAGGTGCGAGTGAATAACCGCAGAAGCGGATAATATTGTCGCAAAGGCGGAAGCTGTAAGTTAATGAGAACCGCATGCGGGGAAATGGCCCGCAGAAGCGGTCCCGCATATGCGGAAGCAGGACCGCATAAGCGAAAATCGCTGTAGGCAGAAAGGGGTTTTCATAATATCATTTTCATCCGCGAGAGGTTAAGTTATTTCCACCAATTTTTACAACGAGCTTGAGAGCTGTTGGACGGATTTGAAGGAGGATTTCGACTAGGTTGCACTTTGGAGGTAAGTCCTTGACCTAAATACATGAAATTATGATAAATTTAACAATGGAAATTGGTTGAAATTCATCAAAAATGGGGTAAAGCTAGGGCTTGAGAGTTTGTAATTTTGAAAACGGAATTTGGAGGGTCAAATGGACTCCGATTTTGGTAAAATTGATATGTATGGACTCATGGCGAGACCGAGGAATCGGTGATGTGAATTTCGTAATTTTTCGAGAAGTGGGCCCGGGCTCGAGTTTTGCCAACTTCGTGATTTTTTGATATTTTTCGAGTCTTTTCGATTGGGTTATGATCCATTAGCCTATTGTGATGTATTTCTTGTTGTTTTGATCAGATTCGATGCGCGAGGAGGTCGATTCGAGGGGAAAAGTATGACGAGCTAGAATTTTGGCCGGCTAGAGGTGAGTAATGATTTTAAATGATTGTTCTGAGGCTTGGACCGCCCGGATTTGCACAAATTGGTGCTGTGTTGAGATGAGACACGCGTTCAATGACGAGCGCGGGGTCATTACTATTGGGGGCTGTGACTTGGTCCAGCCCGGATAATATATTACTGCGTGTCCAGCTATGACTTGTTGTTTTCACTATGCTTTGGGCTCATTGCCATACTTGGGCTTGTTGCCGAACTGTTTGAACTCTTTGTGAGTTTGTTTATCACTGTTTTCCCTCACTATTTGAAATATTATTTGAACTCAGTCCTGTGATTTACACTGTTTCATGAACTCAAAGCTATATTTTTACTCAAACTTGGAGTTTTAACTGATATTTGAACTATTGTTTGAGCTGGGTGTATTATTAGTTACTAGATGCCCGAGGGGCTTTTGACTATTTTTTGGACTGATTGAGGCCAAGGGCCTTATGGAGGGCATGATGAGTGAGGTGAGGAGCTTTCAGGCCTCGAGTGCATTTGTGACAGGCTTTCAGGCCTCGTATTGATATTGTTCAGGCTTTCAGGCCTTGTTGATAGCGCTTGGCTGTAGGAGCCCCTCTGGAGTCCTGCACACCCACAGTGAGCGCGGGTACCCATCTAGAGTGATTAAATATTGAACTAGTAAGTAAATGACATTGTTATACGCATTGGTCAGGTAACAATGACTGACCAGTCAGGTAACAATGACTGACCAGTGGTAACAATGGCACTGTAATACGCGTTTGCTCAGGTAATAATGGTTGACCGGTCAGGTAACAATGGCTGACTTACTGGTTGAGTATGATTGATTTTTTAACTGTTTTCAAAGATTTTTCTTCCTATATTTCACGTTTCTAACTGTTTATCTGATGTTGCTCGCTTGAAGAGAATATAATTTGTGTGCCCTTGGTGGGATTTTTATGTTCTCAGTCGTTATTTATTTTTATTACTCACTGGGTGGAGTACTCACATTACTTCCTGCACCATGTGTGCAGAGACAGGCACAGCTGAGTTCGTACCTGAGCGCTGATTTCCTTCCAGACCAGGCGGACTAGAAGAGACGAGGTAGCTGTCGACGTCCACAGCCCCGTTTCTTCCGTATCTTCTGCATATTTTTATTCATCTTCAAACTATGTTCCCAGACTTGTAGTATTTTTATCAACTTGTAGTAGCTCGTGACTTGTGACCCCGATATCAGGCTGAAGTTTTGGGAGGGTTTTTCCCTGTTATGTTAACGTGTATTTCCTCACTTATGATTAATCAGTATCTATGGTTTAAACCCCTGTTTACCTAAGAAATTGTTAAAAGAGTGTTGATTGTTCTGTTGGCTGGCTTGTCTTCACGAGAGCGCCATCACGACCGGGTGGGAATTGGGTCGTGACATCTCGAAGAAGTAGAGACCGAGATGGCACTTCGACACTTACTAAAGGTCCAGTAATATTATTATTAATGCGATGACTCACGGATTTATTAAGAACCACAGTAGATTCAAAGTAAACTACTAAACAGGTAAGTTCTTCTTTATTAAAAGTCTCTCGGATTTATAATCCATTAAATACAAATTTCCCTCAAGTCGGGGAGAGAAGATATTAGTATCAAACAAATATCAAAGCAAGCAATACAAGCATGCGCAACTCATGCCGAGGTCGTATGGCCCGATCCAACAATATTTAAAATGTGCACTGCCGAGGGTCGAGCGGCCGAACCATAGATGCATCTATTACCGCTCGCTCGAAATCATTACATGCGACGCAGTCAAATTTAAATAAACAATCACCCTGCTCGCGTACCATACATGCGACGCAGTACACATAGGAACACATGCTCAACAACAAATTAAGAACTTTACGGGGAATATTTATCCCCATTAGAAAGCCATTCTCTTTTAATGATTTAAGGAATAAGTTTAATCCTCTAGAATTTCATTTACCAGTTCGATAAGATTTAAGCATTCATACTGTCAATAAACATACAGTATTCAAGTATAGCATGCTTTTTGGGTCCTAGACTACCCGGACTTACACATATTAGTAGTACGCAGGACTCTCGTCACCTCGTGCGTACGTAGCCCACAAATAGAGCACATAACCAATTATTTCACCTATGGGGACAATTCCCTCTTACAAGGTTAGAAAGGAGACTCACCTCGCTCTGAAGATCCACAACCTGGCATCCACGCCCTTCCGAAGACTTGAATCGATGCTAAATACTCCCAAACTAGCCAATGGTTATGCAAATTCATTAATATATGATAAACTAACTCATATTAATCCAATTTATAAAATTCCTAACCCCGATCGAAAAGTTTGACAAAAACGCCCTCGGGCCCACGTGCCCGGATCCGAAATTTTTTGAAGAATAAGTTATCCATAGCCTCACGAACTCAAATATATAATCTTCTCTTAATCCATACCCAAAATCGTGGTCAAATTCCATGAATATAAATTTTCTAGGTTTCCCTCAAACCCCAAAGTTTTTCTACAAATTCCATGTCCAAATCCGTATATATTCATTATTTAACTCAAAACTAACATAAATTACTTACCTCATGCTTGGTGGTGAAAATGGCACCTCAAAGTTGCTCCAAATCGGCTCCAATGGAGGAAAATGGGGTTAAAATGAACCCAACCCCCGATTTAAAAGAACCTCAATGCCTCCAGCGATTTCCGCCATCTGCGGTCAGGGGACCGCATCTACGGTCCCGCTTCTGCGAGAAGACGACCGCATCTGCGAAATGGGGAGAGAAGGCTGGGACCGCTTCTGCGGTCTGGAGGCCGCATTTGCGGAGCCGCATCTGTGGCTTAGGAGCCGCTTCTGCGGTTCCTGGCCTGGCTTGCCTGGGCCTCTTCTGCGATACAAGGACCGCATCTGCGGTCTCGCACCTGCGGTCCACCAACCGCAGGTGCGATTATGACAGAAGCAGCAAACTTCAGCCCTTCTTAAACAAATCCATTTTCGATCCGCTAACCTCCCGGAATTCACCCGAGGCCCCCGGGACCCCAACCAGTCATACCAACCAGTCCCAAAACACATTATGGACTTGCTCGAGGCCTCAGATCATATCAAACAACGCTAAAACCACGAATCGACCTCCAATCCGAGCTTTATGAACTTTAGAATTTCAAACTTCTACTTTCGATGTTTAAACCTATCAAATCACGCCCGATTGACTTCAAATTTTGCACCCAAGTCATATTCGACATTACGGACCTACTCCAACTTCCGGAATCGGATTCCAACCCCGATATCAAAAAGTTCACTTCCGGTCAAACTTCTCAAATACCTTCAAATTTCTATCTTTAGCCAAATGACTCCAAAATGACCCATGGACGTCCGAATTCACTTCCGATCGCGCTCCAACTCCAGAATCACCATACGGAGCTACTCCCTGACTCGGTGTCCCAAAGGACATCGATAACACTGAAATGCACTTCAACCCAAACTTATAGAATTTCTTCCAAAATGCTATCTTCCACAATAGGTGCCAAAACTCTCCCGGGTCATGCAAAACCCGACCCGGACATACGCCCAAGTCCGAAATCATCATACGAACCTGCTGGAACCTTCGAATCCTGATTCCGAGGTCGTTTACTCAAAAATCTGATCTTAGCTAATTCTTTCAACTTAAAGCTTCTGAAAGGGAAATTTCCTCTCCAAGTCAACTTCGAACTTCCCGAAATTTAATTCCGACCACGCGTACAAGTCATAGTACCTGAAATGAAGCTGCTCATAGCCTCAAACTGCTGGACGACATGCCAGAGCTCAAAACGACCGGTCGGGTCGTTATAGTTCAAGTGTGACACTCAAAATCATCTTGTTACAACTACCATGACTATACATTGTTTCATCCGACGACATTCTTCTGCTGATAAGGAATTCTACTATTATGTTAATGAGACATTACTGCAGAGATTGAGGAAGGAGATAAGCCTTTTGGTATCCTTTATAAATGCAAGGCAAGTCTTCTACAAATATGGAGGCGTTATGTGATAGTATTAGAGATGAAGTTGTTGAGAATTTATCATGGGTGAGTGACTTTGCTTATTATTTCATGGTGGATCATCAATATACAGTAATTTGTGGAATAGACTTCTAATTCATAATGAATGATGACAATAAATAATTATTCTAGATAATATTGTATGCTTCGGTATAACTGTATATGTTATATTTATTTAAATCTTTAATATGTATGTTTACTTTATGTTTTATATTTTAATTAAATAAAATAAAAATAATAAAAGTCTCTTACGATAAATATTTAAGTTCATTTTTCTCTTTAAAATAATTATAAGATCTTGGTACTATCCTTTTTAGTAATTTGACACACAAAATCACTTTTTAGAAAGATTGAGCAAACACAATTTATTTACCAAATGTTGCAAAAAATACTTCTTAAATGAATTGATCAAATACAAACTATTTTTTTCAAAGTACTTTTAGAAAAAATACTTTTGAAAAAATATATTTTTCAAAATAAGTAATTTTGGACAACTTGACCATACGGGCTCTAATGCTATTTTCTTTCATAAGTAAGATATGCCTTCTTTAAAACAAATTCGGCAGATTACCATGATTATTATAGTACTTTTTTTCGGGGTAGCCTAAGAGTTAGGCCTGGCTAAATGTAGCTATAGGAAAATGGAGATTATTACTTTATCCAATTAATGTGCAAGCAGTTCGGCGTCCTGCCTACGCCTATATATATACCACAATAAATATCCGGTCATATAATTACTACTATATTTTTTAACATAAAAATCACTTGGCTTATATAGGGGTGACAAATGGGCGTATCGGGTCAGATATTGACGGGTAAAAAATGAGTAATGCAAAAAAGGATAAATTATCCTATCCGACCCATATTTAATACGGATAAAAACTGGATTAATGGACGAATTATATAGCTATTCATATTATCCATGATTTCTTGAATATGATCATTTTTGGGAGAATTCCTAGTCTCTTAAACTTGAGAAACCCCAAATTTGTGGTTTTACAAATGTAAAAGTTAAACCCATTATCCATTTCCCTTATCC
>NW_017676774.1:23649-34834 GCF_001879085.1 Nicotiana attenuata
TTCCCGGACAGTCTGTTGTTACTTTATTTCGTATTTTTCTTTAGAAATTGCTCATGCTACTGTGACACCGGGTTTTTGGATGGTTATGTAAGTATTTTTGTATTTAATTACTTATCATTTAATTTGAATTGAAGCGACTATCTTTTTAATTGGTAAATTTGAAGGAAAATCATAGATTTCAAGAGTATTAAAACGAAAATTTAACTAAGTATTTTTGGTTGGCTTGCCTGACAGTGGTGTCCGGTGCCATCACGACCCTTAGTGGATTTGGGTCGTGACAACATGGTATCAGAGCACTAGGTTCCCATAGGTCTCACGAGTCATGAGCAAGTCTAGTAGAGTCTCGCGGATCGGTACGGAGACGTCTGTACTTATCTTCGGGAGGCTGCAGGACTGTTAGGAGTACTTCCCTTCTTGATTCCTCATCGTGCAGTTTGATTCCAGGACGCTTGTGCCCCTGTTTCCTTCCTGCTTAATTCTACGCGACGCGAAATGCCTGTTATAAATCGAGAATTGAAGAATTGTAATGGTACTACCGATGTGGTGCGAGATGTTTCTCCCTGCATAGTTGTCTGGGCTATTATCGCCGCCTTGTGAAAGGATATTCTGTCGTTTCGGCTCAGTAGCGGTGCTTCTAAGAGCTCTAAGGCTAGGCAAAAGTTGCCATGATACTATGAACGATTGTTCCGCAATATTGATATGATCGTAGGATGTTTGCCTACGTGTCGGGGTAGTGAATGACTTGAAGGGAGGTCTACTCAGTGCATGATCTAGAGGTTCGGTATTCTATTCCCGATAGGGGAAGGGAAATCGGGCTAAGAATGNAAGGGCGTGGAAGGCCGGTTATAGATGTTCGGAGCGAGGTGAGTCTCCTTTCTAACCTTGTAAGAGAGAATTGTCCCCATAGGTGAAATAATTGGTTATGTTCTCCTATTTGTGGGGGTTACGTGCGCACGAGGTGATGAGAGTCCGTGCGTAGCAACTAATATGTGTAAGTGCGGGTAGTCTAGGACCCAAAAAGCATGCTATACTTGGAATATCTGTGATCTTATTGACAATTGAATTTCTTAAATCCTATCGAATTGGTAAATGAATTTCTAAGAAGATTAAACTTCATTTTCTTGAATTGTTAAAAGAGAATTGGCTTTTCCTTGGATAATTGTTCCCTGATAAATTCATGATTGACTGATTGTCGTGTTTATTTATATTTGACCGCGTCGCATGTATGATTCGCGAGCGGGTAATAGACGCATCTATGGTTCGGGCCGCTCGACCCTCGGCAGTGCACATTTTAAATATTGTTGGATCGGGCTGTACGACCTCGGCATGAGTTGGGCATGCTTGTATTGCTTGCCTTGATATTTGTTGATACTAATATCTGCTCTCCCCGACTTGAGATAATTGTTAATTAATGGATTATGAATCCGAAGACTTTAAATAAAAAGGAACTTTCACCTGTTTACTGACTCATTTAAATTTTACTGTTGTTCTTAATAAATCCGTGAGTCATCGCATTAATAATATTATTATTGAACCTTTAGTAAGTGTCGAAGTTGCCATCTCGTCTCTGCTTCTTCAAGATTAGGCGGGATTCTTACTGAGTACACATTGTTTTTATACTCATACTACACTTCTGTGCATTTTTGTTGCACAGGCACATGCACCTCTAGTGGCCTAGTGGGCGTAGCAGCATGGTTGACACGGAGACTAGGTGAGCTGTATTTCCTCGAGGCGACTCGCAGCTAGTATAGTCTCTCTCAGGATTCTATTTATTTTCTGTCCAATTGTATTCCGGACAGCTGTTGTACTTTATTCGATTTTCTTAGAAATTGCTCATGCACTTGTGACACCGGGTTTTGGGATGGTTATGAAGTATTTTGTATTAATTGCTTATCATTTAATTTGAATTGAAGCGACTATCTTTTTAATTGGTAAATTTGAAGGAAAATCATAGATTTCAAGAGTATTAAAACGAAAATTTAACTAAGTATTTTTGGTTGGCTTGCCTGACAGTGGTGTCCGGCGCCATCACGACCCTTAGTGGATTTGGGTCGTGACAACATGGTATCAGAGCACTAGGTTCCCGTAGCTCTCACGAGTCATGAGCAAGTCTAGTAGAGTCTCGCGGATCGGTACGGAGACGTCTGTACTTATCTTCGGGAGGCTGCAGGACTGTTAGGAGTACTTCCCTTCTTGATTCCTCATCGTGCAGTTTGATTCCTGGACGCTTGTGCCCCTGTTTCCTTCCTACTTAATTCTACGCGACGCGAAATGCCTGTTATAAATCGAGAATTGAAGAATTGTAATGGTACTACCGATGTGGTGCGAGATGTTTCTCCCTGCATAGTTGTCTGGGCTATTATCGCCGCCTTGTGAAAGGATATTCTGTCGTTTCGGCTCAGTAGCGGTGCTTCTAAGAGCTCTAAGGCTAGGCACAAGTTGCCATGATACTATGAACGATTGTTCCGCAATATTGATATGATCGTAGGATGTTTGCCTACGTGTCGGGGTAGTGAATGACTTGAAGGGAGGTTTACTCAGTGCATGATCTAGAGGTTCGGTATTTTATTCCCGATAGGGGAAGGGAAATCGGGCTAAGAATGGTCAGATGTGGGCTGATGGAGTAACGAGACTTGGTATTTGCGAGCATGGTGGAGTTTTCTTCTATGATGAGGTGACGTTGTCCTAATTGAACGTACTAAGTTTGCCGGTGTTATGATCTTCTACAATTCGCCTTTGGGGTAAGCTATTGGAAATAGTATTGAAGATGCGGCTGTCAAATATCGCAGGGTGCGGTAGTGCAGGATTGAATCAGTGTTCTTAATGTCGACGGTTCGAGGAAGATGATCTTCGGAAGGGTTTAAAGATAGCAGCAATTGTGGGTTCAAGTGCCACGAAGATAGATTTTATTTAAGGCAACAACTGAGCAGCAAAGGATGAGGAAGGATATGGGGGGAGTGTCAGGTGGTGGTTAAAATTTCTAGAAGGCCAGGTATAAGAAGCAAAGGTCGAGTAGTCGACCAAAGGGGCGAGTTTCGCCAAAGTGGGAGAGTTTGGGGTGATTTGGGAATTTTAGTGATTTGGTGATTTGGGCCTACGGATTAATTTGAAGTATGGGCTATTATGCGACAGGAAATTTAATATAACGGAAAGGAGCTGCTTGACATGAAGGAGGATACAACCTAACTTTGAATTGGAAGGATGTTGCCCCGCACTTAATTGATGCCCACGAGGGGTGAATGGACTTGTGCAGCTAGAGAGTGAGCTTAGACTCAGGATGGGTCATTAAGTGGTGTTTGCACCCCGTGTAGCAGCGTTGGAAGACGTCGGCACGTAAATCCCACAGGTGGGTTATCTCCAGTGAGCGGATCGGCAGTTGCATGGTTGGCAAAGCTTCTGCAGAAATTCTATTGGTTATACAGCAAGGAGATCGGTCGTGCGAATGTGGTTGATGATTCAGAGTATAAAAAGGGGTTTTACAGAGAGATTCCGAGAATTTTGGCGGTCGATTGCGCAAGGTTATGTCAATAAGAAATCAAGGATCCGGGTGAAGTCCAGAGTTGTGTAATAATGGCTTCAAACTAAGTGGGAGAGTCCCACCGCCTATGGTTAGGATTGCATGGTTAACTACTTGCGAGGTTTCTAGTTATTAGCATATTGATGGGTCATTCCAGCTACCGAAAGGCCATAAGCGGTGATTTGAGCAAAGGAATTGTTAAAGGTGTGCTATGGTTGGCCTTATTGGCACATGTTCAGACTTGGGGAAGGATTCAGGATTTATGCCTTGTATAAATGTGGGTTTCGAGGGAAGTGATTCTGCCGGGTGCTTCGTCGAGAGGGTATTCATGTGCTAGAAGATTTATGGAGTTGATTATATTCGGGGCCAAGTCAGAGCGGGTAGCTCTCAACAACGGTCCTAGTGGATTCAAAGGGCTAAAGTGTGGTGCCTAATGGCTTCGAGCCTATAGATACAGTTAAGAATCAAGCCTTGTAGCAGCTTATGAGGAGGTGCTCAGAAGGTTCTATGATGTTTTGACCTGCAGGGTAGCAATTGGAAGGTATGAAATGGTTCGTGGGATTTGAGACAGCATGGTCTCGTGAGTCATGGTCACTCGGGATGAGTGTGGATGGAGTAAGCTATGTGTTGAATGGAGTTATTATTATTTCTAAGGCGATCGAGGATAAATTGGAAGAAGATAGATTGATTAGCCATAGTTGAATTGGCATATTGGCGGCAGTGATTGGTCCCTTCAGCGCGATCAAGTTATGCAAGTGATTTGTGGCGGTACATGTGAGGCTTGTCGGCCGCCGTAATTGATGTTATTCAGAAGTATTCTACTGTTATGACCTGTCATGTGTAGGCGGGTCCCGGAAGGGCTATGGTGGCTTAAGACCACTACTTTGAGATTTGGCGTATTCTACGGTTATGAGAATTCACCTGTGTGTCGCAATGGTTCTCCTGAAGTGAGTTAAGTGAAAAGTTTTTATATGATGAAGTGTTAATCTATTAGTGGATCCAGAGTTATGATGAAAATCGTGTTCTATCATATTTTGGCGTGTTGGGTGCAGTGAGTGGTATGGAATTTGAAGTGAGGATCAAGGTTACAGTTTGGTGTTGACGAGAATGTCACGAGCTCGGATGAGCAGGAAAGTAGTTTCGATGTTTAAAGTAAGTTGGTATTGTCTTCAGCGTCACCTGAGATCGGTGTTTGTGGAAAAAGGCTTTGCATCCTGGTTAAGGGTTCTTGATCGCTTTTTAGCGCTAGCACGGCCGGTGAGTTGGGTGTACAGATCTGTTATCTGCTACGGAAGGTTGTGGGAGCGTGCCCACGGAAAGGTTGTATTAGTGTGGCATGTAGTCACTTGATCGATTGAAGAGTTAAATCAAGTATGAAATTGTAGTGATGTCGTTAAATTAAGAATTGATGCCTGGAGGGCACGCGGTTATTTGGGTTGTGGATTGTGGAGGATTACTCCGGTTATGATGGTTGTCCTTATGCGTTATGAGGAGCAAGGGGAGTATTTATGGACCTTTGAAAGGTTATTAGCCTAGTTCGGCGCGATCAGAACCAGCTTGAGGTATGTGGAGGGATTTAAATGTGAATATGGGCTCTATATCAGGCTAGATGTGTCCATTTCAGTAATGTGCTCCTTATGGAAGGGCGGTCAGGGTGTTATTTCGTCATCAGTTATATCATGTAATAATATATTGCGCCGTGTGAGTTGTGAGACGGCTTGGGGAAATCGCTTATGTGTTGAGGTTCCGCGTAGAGATGATGTTATATGAGCAAAATGGCTCTCGAGATTCAGATCGTATATCGCACCTCAGTTGTGCTTGAGTTTGTAGCTTATGGCACTATATGTCCCCTCAAGGATGGTATTATGCACTTAGCGTGCTTGTGATCGATATTCGGTATCTTGTTGTAATGAGCAATTCCGCTCGATGTGTATCTCCTTATGTGAGTTCTATGTGCGGATCGGGTTGCACGCCGCAACAGTGTGATGATAACTACAGTCCCTTATATTCTATTCTATGTGTTTTGTTTCTCCATTTTCTGAGGAAAGTTCATATTAGTTGTGTGATTTGAGTAGTCCCTTCCAGAGTTCATTTTCCTTATATATCGCGTTCGAGTTGGTAGCCTATTGGCACGTTGTGGCATCATATGAGACTTTTGGTCATGTCAGGGGTGACTTGATGCCTGAGCAGCTCGTACAGAGTAAGATAAGGTTACTGGATCTAGGATCAGTGCGATCGGATTATATGAAGTACATTAAGGAGCTAAGGCCATTATTTGGTTCAAGATGAGGTGATGGTTCCTGGCAGGAGTATAGACCCAATGATTTGTTGGTTCGGCAATTGGTTATGAATTTCTACGCATCTCTTCCATCGTGGCGGTATTGTAAGAGTTAGAGCAAGACCTATGTAGGTCATGAGGTGCAATGGGAGCATCAGATTCGTGGAGTTTCGATTTATTCGATCAGAGAATGCTATTGTGGTCCTGTGAGTAAAGTGCTGCAAGGTGTGAATTCAGCTAAGATATGCAGTCATGTTTTGGTGCTGCGTATAGTTATTGATACGGTGAGCGTATGTTGGAACAGGCCTGGCAGAGAATTCCGGATGGTGGAATTGGGCTCTAAGGCTTATTTGCTTAAGTGAAAAAGGATATCTTCAGATTGACCGAGCTAGGGCGCCCAGCTGAGTTGTGGTAGCACGGGTAGGTGCTCGAGGTGTTAAACAGTGAATTCAGACAACCCCAGCACGTTCGAGGACGAACATATGTTTAAGTGTGAGAGGATTTAACGACCTGACCGGTCGTTTTGAGCCCTAGCGCGTCGTTCAGTAGTTTGAGGCCATGAGCAGCTCCATTTCAAGTATTACGACTTGTACGCGTGGGCGAAATTGAATTTTAGGAAGTTCGGGGTTGATTCGGAAGGAGAATTTTTATTTCGGAAGCTTTAAGTTGAAAGAATCAACTAGGATTGGATTTTTGAGTAAACGACATCGGAATTGGGATTCGAAGGCTCCAGCAGGTTCGTACGATGATTTCGGACTTGGGCGTATGCCCGGATCGGGTTTTGGATGACCCGGGAGCGTTTTGGCGCCTATTTTGGAAGTTAGCATTTTGGAAGAAATTTCATAAGTTTGGGTTGCAGTGCGTTTTAGTGTTACCGACGTCCGTTTGGGAATCCGAGTCTGGGAGTAGCTCTGTATGGTGAATCTGGTGTTGGGAGCGCGATCGGAAGTGAATTCGGAGGTCCGTGGGTCATTTTGGAGTCATTTGGCTAAAGATAGAAATTTGAAGGTTTTTGAGAAGTTTGACCGGAAGTGGACTTTTTGATATCGGGGTCGGAATCCGATTCCGAAAGTTGAAGTAGGTCCGTGATGTTAAATATGACTTGTGTGCAAAATTTTGAGTCAACCGGACGTGATTTGATAGGTTTAAACATCGAAAGTAGAAGTTTGAAATTCTAAAGTTCATAAAGCTTGGATTGGAGGTCGATTCGTGGTTTTAGCGTTATTTGATATGATTTGAGGCCTCGAGCAAGTCCGTATTGTGTTTTGGAACTGGTTGGTATGATTGGTCGGGGTCCCGAGGGCCTCGGGTGGATTCCGGGTGGTTAACGGATCGAATTCAGAGTTTGAAGAAGAGCTGAAGTCGCTGGTTGCTGGTGTAACCGCACCTGCGAGACTAGGGCCGCAGGTGCGGAGCCGCAGAAGCGGCCTTATGGTCACAGATGCGGAATTGGCGGAAGAGAGCTGGGACCGCAGATGCGGTCGTTTTGCCGCAGATGCGGGACCGCAGATGCGGAAGTAGAAGCGCAGAAGCGGGCCGGGGCAACTGGAGGACAATCGCAGAAGCGGTATTGGACCGCACCTACGGAACCGCAGAAGCAGTCTATTGACCGCAGGTGCGGAAAGTGCTGGAGGCAGTGGGTGTTTTAAAAATCGGGATTTGGCCATTTTCTCTCATATTTTCTTGGCTTGGGCGATTCTTGGAGGGTCTTCAAGAGGGGATTTTCATCATCAAGGATAAGGTAAGCTAATCCCATCCATCTTGAGTTAAATATATAGAATATGTATGGATTTTAGCATGTAAATTGGTAGAAATTTGGGGGTTTGAGGAAAACCTACAAAATTGATATTCTTGGAATTTGACCACGATTTTGGGTATGAAATTGAGAGTAAATTATATATTTGAGTTCGTGGAGTTATGGGTAATCTTAATCTTCGAAAATTTTCGAAATCCGGGCACATGAGCCCGAGGGCGTCTTTGTCAACTTTTCGGTCGGGGTTAGGAATTGTTACAAATTGGATTATTATGAGTAGTTTGTCGTATATTAGTGGATTTGCATAACAATTGGCTAGTTTTGGAGCGTTGTGCATCAATTTGAGTTTTCAGAAGGGCGTGGAAGGCCGATTATGGATCTTCGAAGCGAGGTGAGTCTCCTTTCTAATCTTGTAAGAGGGAATTGTCCCCATAGGTGAAATAATTGGTTATGTGCTCCTATTTGTGGGGGCTACGTACGCACGAGGTGACGAGAGTCCGTGCGTAGCTACTAATATGTGTAAGTCTGGGTAGTCTAGGACCCAAAAAGCATGCTATACTTGGAATATCTGTGATCTTATTGACAACTGAATTTCTTAAATCCTATCGAATTTGTAAATGAATTTCTAAGAAGATTAAACTTCATTTTCTTGAATTGTTAAAAGAGAATTGGCTTTAGATAATTCTTCCCTGATAAATTCATGATTGACTGATTGTCGTGTTTATTTATATTTGACCGCGTCACATGTATGATTCGCGAGCGGGATAATAGATGCATCTATGGTTCGGGCCGCTCGGCCCTCGGCAGTGCACATTTTAAATATTGTTGGATTGGGCCGTACGACCTCGGCATGAGTTGCGCATGCTTGTATTGCTTGCCTTGATATTTGTTGATACTAATATCTGCTCTCCCCAACTTGATATAATTGTTATTTAATGGATTATGAATCCGTAGACTTTAAATAAATAGGAACTTTCACCTGTTTAGTGACTCATTTAAATTTTATTGTTGTTCTTAATAAATCCGTGAGTCATCGCATTAATAATATTATTACTGGACCTTTAGTAAGTGTTGAAGTTGCCATCTCATCTCTACTTCTTCGAGATTAGGCGGGATACTTACTGAGTACATGTAGTTTTTGTACGCATACTACACTTCTGTACATTTTTGTTGCACAGGCACATGCATCTCTAGTGGCCTAGTGGGCGTAGCAGCATGGTTGACACGGAGACTAGGTGAGCTGTATTTCCTCGAGGCGACTCGCAGCTAGTATAGTCTCTCTCAGGATTCTATTTATTTTCTGTCCAAGTGTATTCCGGACATCTATTGTACTTTATTCGATTTTCTTAGAAATTGCTCATGCACTTGTGACACCGGGTTCTGGGATGGTTATGAAGTATTTTGTATTCATTGCTTATCATTTAATTTGAATTGAAGCGACTATCTTTTTAATTGATAAATTTGAAGGAAAATCATAGATTTCAAGAATATTAAAACGAAAATTTTAACTAAGTATTTTTGGTTGTCTTGCCTGACAGTGGTGTCCGGCGCCAACACGACCCTTAGTGAATTTTAGGTCATGACATTTTCATGCTTAGTCATAATGAAACATACATAAAATAATGTTCTAAAATATTATCTATAATTACAAATTTGCTTAAACTTTTTTTGCACTAATTGTAATTAAAAATTAATTGTTTGAGCTCTTTTTTCTTTCCTTGGTAAAAATAAATATAGAGAGAAAAGATTATTTTAAAGTACTTTAAATATTTTTATACTAAAATTAGGACATAAAAATGATACTTTCATTGGCCAACAACAATCCACTACCTATTCTGTGACGACCCAAAGGGTCATCACCTGTTTGAAATGAATTCTGTGCTTCCGAGGCCTTGTTAGAGTCGCCTCGATTTGCGTGCGCAGTCCGGGCGCGTAGCTGGAAAGCTTAAATGTGAAATTCTATGAAAAATGCTAAATTTTGATGTTAAAATGAATAAATTTGATTTGGTCAACATTTTGAGTAAACGGAGGAAAATATGGGACTCGGGCGTATGCCCGGAATCGAATTCCTAGGTCCCGAGTCCGAGAAATGAATTTTTAAAAGAAATTGTTTTTCTGAAATTGTTAAGGAAAATTGAAATGATATTTGATTGGAACGTGTTGGTATCGGGCCCGTATTTTGGTTCCGGCGCCCGGTACAGGTCTTATATGTGAATTAAGATGTTCCTTTAAAATTTGGTTAAAAACGGACGTCGTTTGACGTGATTCGGACTTAAAGTTCTAAAGTTGAAACTTGATGAACTTTTGGGAAAATTCATAATTCTTAGGTTTGATTCCTTGTTTTTGAGGTTATTTAGGCGATTTGATCGCACGGATAAGTCCGTATGATGTTGTTGAGTTAGTACACGTGTTTGGTTAGGAGCCCCGAGGGCTCGGGTGCGTTTCGGAGGTGTTTCGGGATGGTTTTAGACTTATAAAAGTTGCAGGTTTCCAGTTCTGGTATGGCCTTTTTCGCGTTCGCGGGAGGACCCTCGCGAACGCGGTGAGTAAATATTGCTGAAGGAAAATTCCTTCAATGCGAACGCGTAAACCAGGTTGCGAACGCGAAGCATTGGGGGGTCTCCCTTCGCGAACGCGGGCCTGGAATCGCGAATGCGTAGGGTACAGGGGGAAGGGTCACCAATTGTTCTTTGCGAACGCGTCACTATGCACGCGAACGCGAGGCTCGAGGAGATTACTCTCCGCGAACGCGAGCCCAGTACGCGAACGCGAAGGCTTAAACATCTTGACCCATCGCGAACGCGAGAGGTCGATCGCGAACGCGTAGAGTTAAATCGCCCAGTTATTTTTAAAACCCCAAAACAGAACCATTACGGGAGTTCACAAAAATTTCACAAACTCTTTCTTCTCAAAAGTTCTAGGGCGATTTTTGAAGCATTCTTTCACCACAATCTCTTGGGGTAAGTAATCTCTAACAAGTTTCTTCCATTTTCATCAACATCTAATGAATTTCTAGGCCTAAAACATATGATTGAGGGTAGAAGTTTAGGAATTTGGGTAGAGTTAGGGCTTTTTTGATTTTTCTTGATTTAGACTTCGTTTTGGGGTCGAATTTGAAAACAAATCATATATTTGGGCTCGTGGGTGAATGGGGGATTTGATTTTGGTCCGAACCTCGGGTTTTGACCAAGCGGGCCCGAGGTCGATTTTTGAGTTTTTGGGAAAAATGATGGAAGAGCTATAATTAAGCATTGGGTTCGTATTGGTTAGCATTTATTGATATATTGAAGTCATTATTGTATAGATACAATTGATTTGGAGCCGAATTCGAGAGGGAAAGTGGTAATTGAGGATTGAATTGGCCGTGGAAGTTTGAGGTAAGTGTTGGTCTATCCCTAGCTTGAGGGACTAGGAGTTGAGTCTTATTTGCTAATTGCTTCTTGTTGAGTACGACGTATAGGCATGGTGACAAGTATCTATACGTTAGTGTCTAGCATGACCGTGAGTCTTTAAATTGTGGATATCTTGATTCGTTGTATTTCTCTTGCCTTGGTGATGATTCCTATTTGTTGTGAAAAGCTTGTGAAAAGGTAAATTGTGACCTGTGAACGAACGAGGGAGCATTTGGGCTCAAAGT
>NW_017676774.1:35882-39452 GCF_001879085.1 Nicotiana attenuata
CTGTAACATTTAAGCTTGAAATGGAATACAAATGTTCATCTGTTTGATCTTGAAGTGTGCTGTTTGGACTGTGGTGTATTGATAGTTAAATAGGTGTATTGAAGTGTTGAATCAATTTTGCAGTATGTGTGTAAATACTGGACTGTTAACTGGACTGTATAACTGGACCATTCGTATGGACTGTCTCGAACTGATATGGACTGTTATATATTGATAGTTCAATAGTAGCTTAATTCCGATTTAGGTGTGATTGTGTAACTAGAACTGTGTGAGACTAACAGGCTTGAATTGATTGTACAGTGATAGTGAGGTAAATGTTAATATCCTGTTAATTAGATTTCGTTCTATAAAGGGGAAGCATGATTGTAAAAACGATTTAGGTCGTAAGCCTCTCCTGTACTTGATGAACTTCTTCTGTGATTAATAAGTTGTCCAGGAAGTTAATAGTCTTCAATTGATTCAAGTCTAGTTAGAAATTAAACTATTAGCATAAATTTAATCCAAAACAGATTATGAGTTGATATTAGCACAGAGGCAGAGTCCAGTATCGAGCATGCTGCTTCGTTTAGTCTTTCTCTAATGGTTTAATTCAATTTCAAATACATTGGTTAATTAGTTCAATCTGCCTGGGTAATCAAGTTAATAAGTCACAATTGTCACGGAGAAATGTTGAGCTTGTTCTGCACAGGCTGAAGATAAAATAATCTGGGCCATGTTGAAGGCCCAAAACATGATTGTTCCCTTTAAAGTCATATCTGGGCCTGGATCCGTTTGGGGCCCAGTGTCAATTGACGTTTTCCTCACTCGTTTAGGCCTAAGTGCAGGCCAATCACCAAGCTGGCTGAGATTTCTTTTGTTGGGCCAAGTTCAGGCCCGAAAGAAAAATTGTTAAAAGGTCTTAGTAAGATGTTTTACTAACAATAATTAATCAGACTTTGTTGGGGACAAATTAAATAGAAACCCTAGTATGCTTTAGGTTGGCTTTTAAATAATAAAGTGAGATGAGCCTCGCCAAATAGAACACACAAATTGCGGGGCCCTCATTAATTGCTTATATCAAAATGATTAGAATCCGAGGCGTGCCATTTAGCAAACTTTCATGGCCCTCGCAAAGCCAAACGCGTAGGTGCTTTAGGCGCATACTTTAATAATATTACTTCCCTAAATTCGGGTGCACATTGATGTGACCCAAATCCAAATCTCAACGAAGTCGAAATGTGCTAACAATCACGGGTGCACCGGTGCGACGTGATTTGAGGCACATTTTCACGACGTTGCAATTCGTTTAAAAATCAAATAAAAATAAAAGTAAAAGCGGTTTACTAATAAAAGCACATAAGCTAGAACATATTTCGAAATCAGATAAAATCAAATACAACAGTTGAGCGACCGTGCTAGAACCACGGAACCCGGGAATGCCTAACACCTTCTCCCGGGTTAACAGAATTCCTTACTCGGAGTTCCGTTCGCAGACTGTTAACAGAGTCATAATTTCCTCGGGTCGGGATTGAACTGGTGACTTGGGACGCCATAAATCTCCCAAGTGGCGACTCTGATTTTTAATTAAATAATCCCGTTTCGATTGTCACTTCAAGTTGGAAATAACTCCCTCTATTATACCTTTGCGGGTGTAGTAAGTAAAAAGGAGGTGTGACAATAGGGGTCAGCCTTCTAGGCCTTTCCAGTCAGCCCTCCAGGTTTCTCACGGTGCCTCAGGTGGCTGTGGTTCTCACGCGCACTATTCTGATCAGCAGCCATTCAGTGCACCGCCAGCTCCCATCAGTGCACCGCCACTTCAGAGTTTCCGCGGTGGTCATTCAGGTCGACAGGGCCAGCAGACTCAGCAGCCGAGGACTTGTTACACTTGTGGTGACACGGGTCATATTGCTAGATTTTGCCCTCGAGCACCGAGCAGTTCTCAGCACCAGGGTTCTCGTGCCATGGTTCAGGCGCCAGGTGTTCCACAGCCCGCCCAGTCAGCTAGAGGTGGGGGTAGAGGTGCTAGAGGTGGAGGTAGAGGTCATAGAGGTGGAGCTCAGACCGCCAGAGGTGGAGGCCAGGCAGCAGCAGGCCGTCCGAGAGAGGTAGATCAGAGTGGTGGGGCCCAACCCCGATGTTATGCTCTTCAGGCCAGGCCCGAGGCAGAGGCTTTAGATGCAGTTATTACAGGTACGGTTTTGGTTTGTGATAGAGATGCTTCAGTGTTGTTTGATCCGGGGTCTACGTATTCGTATGTGTCATCCTATTTTGCCCCGTATTTGGTCATGCCTAGCGATGCATTGGGTATTCCTGTTTATGTGTCTACGCCGGTGGGTGATTCTATCGTGGTCGATCGAGTCCATCGTTCTTGTGTTGTGGCGATTGGGGGTTTGGAGACTCGTGTAGATTTGTTGCTTTTAGACATGGTTGACTTCGATATTATATTGGGGATGGACTGGTTATCACACTATCACGCTATCTTGGACTGTCATGCGAAGACTGTGACCTTAGCTTTACCGGGTATGCCTCGTTTGGAGTGGAGAGGGACTCCTGGTCATTCTACCCGCAGCGTTATATCGTATGTGAAGGCTCGGCGTATGGTCGAGAAGGGGTGTTTGGCCTATTTAGCCTATGTTCGGGATTCCAGTGCCGAGGTTCCCTCTATTGATTCTGTGCCCGTTGTTTGTGAGTTCCCTGATGTTTTTCCTTCAGACCTGCCGGGTATGCCACCCGACAGGGATATTGATTTCTGCATTGATCTGGTATCGGTCACTTAGCCCATTTCTATCCTACCATATCGTATGGCCCCGCCGGAGTTGAAAGAGTTAAAGGAACAGTTGCAGGATTTGCTTGAGAAGGGTTTCATTAGACCTAGTGTCTCACCTTGGGGTGCGCCGGTGTTATTTGTCAAGAAGAAGGATGGGTCAATGAGAATGTGTATTGATTACCGGCAATTGAACAAGGTAACGATCAAGAATAAGTATCCACTGCCGAGGATTGATGATTTGTTCGACCAGCTTCAGGGTGCCAGGGTATTTTCCAAGATTGACTTGCGATCTGGCTACCATCAGTTGAGTATTAGGGCATCCGATGTCCCTAAGACCGCCTTCCGCACTCGGTACGGGCATTATGAGTTCTTGGTCATGTCATTCGGGTTGACAAATGCCCCAGCAGCTTTCATGGACTTGATGAACCGAGTGTTCAGGCCTTATTTGGACTCATTCATGATAGTTTTCATTGATGATATATTGATATACTCCCGCAGCCAGGAGGAGCACGAGCAGCACCTTAGAGTGGTTCTTCAGACTCTGAGGGATAGTCGGTTATATGCTAAGTTCTCGAAGTGTGAATTCTGGTTGGGTTCAGTTGCATTTCTGGGTCATGTTGTATCAGCAGAGGGTATTCAGGTGGACCCAAAGAAGATTGAGGCAGTCAAGAACTGGCCTAGACCAGCATCAGCTACAGAGATTCGGAGTTTCTTGGGGTTGGCAGGCTACTATCGACGGTTCGTGGAGGGGTTTTCATCCATTGCAGCCCCGATGACCAGATTGACCCAGAAGGGTGCCCAGTTCAGATGGTCGGATGAGTGTG
>NW_017676775.1:0-8070 GCF_001879085.1 Nicotiana attenuata
AGGTGTTAGGCATACCCAGGTTCCGTGGTTCTAGCACGGTCGCTCAACTGTCGTATTTGATTTTATCTGATTTCGAAACATGTTCTAACTTATGTGCCTTTTATTAGTAAACCACGTTTTTATATTTTTTATGAGAATTGCAACGTCGTGAAAATGCGTCTTGAACCACGTCGCACCAGTGCACCCGTGATTGTTAACACATTTCGACTTCGTTGAGATTTGGATTTGGGTCACATAAATGTGCACCCGAATTTAGGGAAATAATATTATTAAAGTACGCGCCTAAAGCAGCTACGTGTTTATTATATTTGGGGAGGGCCGCGAAATTTGCTAAACGGCGTATCCCGAAATCTAAAATTTTTATAAAGCATCATCGAGGACCCCGCAATTTGTTTGTTACACTTTGGCGAGGCTCGTGTAATTTTTATTTATGGAAAGGCAATCCTAAAGCAACTATATTTTTTATTCGTCTCCAACAGCACAAGAAGAGTCCTAAAGTTTATTATTGAACTGAAATAAGTCAAATGGTAATCATGTGTCAAGGTTGCCGATTGGGCTCTGAGATGAGCCCAACGAATGAGTATTGTATCCATGCTCTACTAACAAGCTGCCAGTCCAGGCCTAGGCCCAAATGTCCTGGGAATAGGCTATAGGGCCTGGATTTAAATTAACGAAAAACCGAATTCTGATTCAATTAGACCGAAACTATTGAAATTGCTTCACACTCTTTAAATGAAATAATTGATTTAAGGGCCATACATACTGATTTTAAAGGTGTATCAGCATCCAGAATTGAACACGCATTACACTGAACTACTGATTTCATGCTTGCATTATTATTGATTTCAAAGTTGAATTTAAACTAATTGCGCTATGCTATTGTTCTGAAACGACTTAACAAATACAGAGTTCAAGAGTCCGAAACAGTCCAGATTAACAGTCCAAATGTATCTATTATTCATACACTCAAAACTACTAACTAACACCAATCACATTTATTCAACTAAACAACTTTCAAATGAGTCTAGATTTGGCAATATTTCCATTTCCAACTTCACTTCACAGCTACATCAAAGTGAGTTCATAAACGTGTACCTGGGATTTGAATTGAAATAGGGAAAGGAGAGGTTAGCAGCAGTAACAACTTCAGCAGCAACTCAGAAACCAATTTAAAATCTCAACAACAGTCCAGCACAGATTTAGCAGTTCAGAATAAGTTGGAAAACCAAACAGAATCCACAAATCAAACCAAAATAGCACCAAATAGCCAGAAATGAACCCAGGACTGACACCACCAGTAAACAAACAACAGTCAACTCGAGCTAAGTAGATCTCATGCACGTCTGACTCGAACAGCTTGTAAATATCAACATTGAGCAGAATCAGATGAGTTCAAGTTACTTCTGATTCGTAATGAGCTAGAACATTGGATTAAGAACTGGAATCTGAAAGTGAGCTAAGAAGAAATTAATGAAACAATAAATTTTTTTTATTTTTTTGTTGTTTTTCTGGAAATTTGAGAAGGCTAAGATCTAAGGGGGGGTTGGATTCCAAATTTTAGATCGGAAACTTGTGAAGAATCAGGGGGGGGGTTAGATGGCTCCCAAAAACTTTCAGATTTCAAACATTGAACAGAAACAGAGAATTCGAACTATTTTTGGTTTTGAAATGAACTAGGAGACTGAATTAAAGCTGGAATTTGGAAAATAACCTAAGGAAGGCAATGAAACAGTGTTGTTTTTGGATTTTTTATTGTATTTTCTGTTTGTTTTTGTTTTTTTTTTTTTTTGAATGCTGAATTTCAAAACTAGATCTGAAAACTAGGGAGAGCTTTTTGGGGGAAATTTTTGAGCTCCCCAAAACTCCTTTTTCTTTTCCAGGCATGGGAGTGCCATTTTATAGGCAAAATGAGGGGCAGCTCTCAAAATTTCTGTTTTCCTTTTTTGGTCCCTCTTTATTTTCAGTTTTCATTCATTCAGGCCTTTATTTTCTAACTTGTGCCTCAAGTTACTATCCTAAATTTACTAAAATCTGAACTAAGCCCTATTCTAGAAAGATCTAGGAAATTCTAACTAATTCCACAGCATTCCCGCCCCTTACTAGTTACCCAAAATGCCCTTGGACTCTTATCAACTACAACCAAACACTCCCTAAAATTGATCGAAATTAAACTGGAATAGAGGAATTACTAACACAAAATGACAAAGATCGAACAATATTCAACAGGACTACTTAGAGATCACTTAATCCTATAGGAGTAAGACTGAAATGAAGGGACACGATTTACTAGATCTAAAAGAAAATCATAAGATCAATCAAAACTACCAGAATCAATACTTAATCTAAAAGAAACAATTACTAAATCAATTAACAATTAAGACTAATAATCGAAATTTAAACTAAAAACTGAAACATGCTTAACACTGATTTTAAAAGCCCTAGATCACAACTAAACGAACAAATTATCAGGCCAAACTTAAACAAAAAGAAAACAAATCAAATCAACACCGAAGCAAATTTCAGAACTAATCAGAAAAATATGAGAGACACTCGTTAAACATAAAAAAAAAGGAGGACTCACGACTTGACTCGCACATTCATATCGCCTCTTTGATTTAGAATTTGAGCGTCTTGGGCGTGACTTGAACATCAATGACGGTGAATTCCTCACGAGGGGAGTGAGGGGGTCGTGTGGTATGAATTTGGAGTGGTTTGGGTGAACTAGGGTTTTGCCGGAAATTTGGATTTAACTTTCGAAACGTTTGGCTGATATTCGAAAGCCAATGGTTGCAGATTTGGGATGAAGGGGTGGAGGAGACTCAGGGGTGTGTTTTTGGTGAAGTTTGGAGGTGGCGCCGTCGTGCACGGTGGTGGCGGCGCCTAGGGTTTCAAGGATTTGGGGATTTTGGCAGGGATTTGGAGGATTTCGAGTGTAGATATGGAAAGAGGAGGGCGGGAGGAAACTTTGGTGAAAAGTTGGGCATTATTGGACGCTGGCCGCCGCCGTGGGGCAAATTCCGGCGGGCGGGTATGGCGGAGTTACACTGATACGAGGAAGACAATACTGATCTTTCAATTTTCGGACATTTTTATCTAATCTTCTTGACTGAACAGGGACCGTTGGATTGGGGAGATGGATGGTCTGGATTTAATTAGACCAAACGACGTCGTTTTGTGTGTGGGGGGTCTGGACCGGGTTGGGAATGATGTGGGCTGGAATTGGGGCGGAGGTTTTGGGAAAAATATTGGGCCTGGGTGGATTAATTCAAGACTTAGCCCAACTTTTACTCCCATTTGAATCCCTCTTCTTTTAATTGTTTCTTTTTTATTTTTATTTATTTGTGTTTTGTATTTAGTTTTCTGATTTTATAAGAATGCAAAATTAACATAAAGACCTAATTTATTTTCAAACTTAAGCTAATTAATTCCTAAAAATTGCTTAAAATCTATTTCGTGACAAATTCAACAACTAACAATTAAAAATGCAAAACGGACTATTTTTGTTATTTTCTCTGTATTTGTTTTAAAAATAACTTAACTACTAATTAATCCTAAAATATGAAATTAAACCGTAAATGCAAATGCCAAGTGTATTTTTATATTTTAAAATTCACAAATAAAATGCACCAATTAACAGAAAATAACACAGAATTCAAAAAATTGTAAAATAAAGAAAATCATTTTGTTTGAATTTTTGGGAATAATTCACATAGGGCAAAAATCACGTGCTCACAGCTGCCCCTCTTTGCTCGGGAACACGCAGAGTTCTCAGCAAAGATAAGTGAGCGGATACGAGCGATTTTTGCCCGTTCGAATATTCCGTGTGAAGCATTTTTGAAAACCGTCTGACCGTACCCTGCTTCAAAGGTTGCCTACATATCCTTGGCTAAAAAGGAATCAGGTCAGTGTAGTTCAGGAAGGTTTGGTAGCTGGGACTACCAGGAGCTGTGACTTCACTGCTGTTGCTGCTGCTACTACTCGCTGACCTCCTTATTACACCGTGTTGACATAAAAAAGAAGCTAGCCTACGCTATGATCTATGAATTACAGAAAAGTCCTATCTATGCCTTCAAACTTGCTCTTGTGTTGCCTTGAACTTGTATTCTTCCGATGGAATTCTTGCGTTGTTGCCTTGCATTGTGATTGGCGATGTTTTTCCATTCCTCTGAGTGATGCTTGACTGCTGAAATTTGAAATATGTGCCTCTATTCTTCAGGCGGGCTCCTAGTTTGGTAACTGGGTAGAGGTTATCAAATATCAAAAGCTAAAATTGAATTGTACTTCCCTTGTTTTCCAGGTGGGCGCCTGACTGCTGAAACTTGAAATATATTCCCTTATTCTCCAGGTGGGCGCCTGATTGCTGAACGTGAAAGTATTCCCTTGTTCTCTAGGTGGGCGCCTGACTGCTGAAATTTGAAATGTATTCCCTTGTTCTCCAGGTGGGCGCCTGATTGCTGAAACTTGAAATGTATTCCCTTGTTCTCCAGGTGGGCGCCTGACTGCTAAAACCTGAAATGTATTCCCTTGTTCTCCAGGTGGGCGCCTGATTGCTGAAATTTGAAAAGTATTCCCTTGTTCTTCAGGTGGGCGCCTGATTGCTGAAATTTGAAATGTATTCCCTTGTTCTCCAGGTGGGCGCCTGATTGCTGAAACTTTAAAATGTATTCCCTTGTTCTCCAGGTGGGCGCCTGACTTCTAAACTTGAAATGTATTCCCTTGTTCTCCAGGTGGGCGCCTGATTGCNNAAAGTATTCCCTTGTTCTCCAGGTGGGCTCCTGACTGCAACAAAACAAACAAAGAAAATTTTCTGCCCAGTTTGGTGGCTGGGCACATCATGTTATCAAATATTAAAAGCTAAAACTTAAATTGTACTTCCCTTATTCTCCAGGTGGGCGCCTGACTGCTGAAGCTTGAAAAGTATTCCCTTGTTCTCCAGGTGGGCTCCTGATTGCTGAACTTGAAAAGTATTCCCTTGTTCTCCAGTTGGGCTCCTGACTGCAACGCTTGAAAAGTATTCCCTTGTTCTCCAGGTGGGCTCCTGACTGCAACAAAACAAACAACAAAGAAAATTTCTGCCCCAGTTTGGTAACTGGATACAGCATGTTATCAAATATTAAAAATTAAAAGCTAAAATTGAATTGTACTTCCCTTGTTCTCCAGGTGGGCGCCTGACTGCTGAAGCTTGGAAAGTATTCCCTTGTTCTCCAGGTGGGCGCCTGACTGCAACAAAACAAACAAAGAAAATTTCTGCCCCAGTTTGCACTAGGAAGATTTGGAAGTTGTTAGCAAAATATAGATCACCTAAGCTATTGATGCAATGATAAGAGTAAAACAAAAGACTTGATTGGAATGCACGATCCTGTGAGTAAAACCAAGGACATTTGACTAGCAAATTCATCAGACTAGGCCTTCTATCTTAGGAGCAAGATTCCTCAGACTAAGATTTTGATCCTAGGAGAAAGCCCACTTAGACTAGGTCTTCAATCTTAGGAGAACAATTCATCAGACTAAGATTTCCTATCTTAGGAGAAATATTCATCAGACTAAGATTTAGATCCTAGGAGAAGGTTCATCAGTTTAGGTCGTTTCATTATCTTAGGAGAAAGATTCATCAGACTAAGATTTTGATCCTACGAAAAAATTCATCAGACTAGGTCTATTTTTTGTTATCTTAGGAGAAAGATTCATCAGACTAAGATTTCTATCCTAGGAGAAAATTCATCAGACTAGGTTGTCTATCTTAGGAGAACAATTCATCAGACTAAGATTTTGATCCTAGGAGAAAGTTCATCAGACTAGGTCCATTTTTGTTATCTTAGGAGAAAGATTCATCAGACTAAGATTTCTATCCTAGGAGATAGTTCATCAGACTAGGTCCATTTTTGTTATCTTAGGAGAAAGATTCATCAGACTAAGATTTCTATCCTAGGAGATAGTTCATCAGACTAAGATTGTGATCCTAGGAGAAAATTCATCAGAATAGGTTTACTATCTCAGGAGAAAGATTCATCAGACTAAGATGTGATCCTAGGAGAAAATTCATCAGACTAGGTTTATTTTGTTATCTTAGGAGAAAGGTTCATCAGAATAAGATTTTGACTCTAGGAGAAGATTCATCAGACTAGGTCTCTTGTTATCTTAGGAGAAAGATTCATCAGACTAAGATTCTGACTCTAGAAAACTCCATCAGACTAGGCCTTTTATCCTAGGAGGAAACATTGTGAAAAGTAATGGCAAAGGTCAATGATTTGAGAAACTTCCCTTTTGTCAGTTCTCCTCTTGTTCCTTTTCTTTTCTTTCCTTTCTTGTTCCCTTACTGTTGAACCAAATTTCTTGCACTGCTTTGTTCCTGTTTCAAACAACGAAAACTTGTGAGTTTCAAATGTGGTGGTTGGTTTGTGGCCTTGACTCTGAGAGCGATTGCTCCTTCGCTTCCCATGATGACTGACTTCCACTCGAGGACCTTGCTTGTTTATGGACTAACCCTTTTCTTTGTCGTCCCCATCACATAAAATTCCTTTTCTCCGTTCGGACCCAATATCTTCTATTTGTTGCGTTGCATGAACTGGTGCCTCCCCAACCTTTGTGTCTCACATGAACCCCAAAGCACGACACTTGTCACCCCTTCATTGCGTATGCTGTTCTTTCTTTCCTTAAACCACTGGTCCTGTCCTTAAGGTCTAAGGCTCCCTCATTTGCATTGATAACTTTGACTTCTGCTTGGAAAGTCTTGCTCGTCACTGGTTTAACACCCGTCTATCAATCTTATCACAGGAAATACCTTTGAGCTGTTCACCCAACCCTTCATCTGTTGCATGAATTAACATATACCAAGCCTTTGTGTTTCACATGAACTTCCAAAGCATATTGATTGTTACTAACTTATCGCACATGTTGTTCTTTCCTGATTTAAATCACTGGCCTTGGCCTCGAGGTCTATTGTTCCTTCACTCGCCCTGATAACTTTGATTTCCACTTGAAGACCCTGCTTGTCACTGTTCAACCACCTTTTGTCAATCTTACCACAGAAAATATCTCTGATCCGTTCACCAAGCACCTTCCATCTTGTTGCATTGTTCATAAATTGATATGTACCAAACCTTTGTATTTCACAAGGATCCCAAAGCATGTTGATTGTTACTAGCTCAATGCGTTTGTTGTTTTGTCCTGACTTATAACATTTTAGTGTTAGCCAGACCCCGTTTTGTGCAATTGGAAAGCTGGTGGCAAATTTTGAAGTCATTTCTTACTTGTTCTGACCAGACATACTCAAGAGGAGGAAGTAAACAAAACAAAAGAACAGAGTAGAGGACAATGGGAAGAGATGATTCCTAACAAGAAAACTACAAAGTAGAAACCTATCGGATGTGGATACCAACTCTAATGACCATGACATGCACCTGCGGCCTATTCTGTTAAGCAAATCTGATGTTCAACTCTTGTCGTGCCTTTTTACCGTGAAACTGGGCTTCAATGCTCCGCTTATCCAATCTGATTCACTATCCTTATTCGACTTGTAGTGCCCGAAAGGTTTTCACCATCAAGCCTCTCTCATTTTGGTCTTTCTCTCACCTCGCTATCGCCTTATGGTGCCTGTGAAGGTTTTCACCAATAAGACTCTCTCATTTTATTTCTCTCAGCTTACTTTGCCTTATGGTGCCCGTGAGGGCATTTATCATCAAGACTCTCTCATTCTTCATTTCCCTTGTTTGGACTGGAGTGTTGCCCCTGATATGGTTCACCTCTACTCGCTTTACTCGGCGTCTCTCGAAGATTGATCAGAAGGTCTTTCTTTGGACCGTAATGCAGGCTTTTGGACAGGGTTAGGAAGAAAGGGCATCAAAGGCTCAAAACAATTCAACATGGGTTCAAAATTACAACTTTCGGAATCAGATTTCTTACAACAACCACAACTTCTGCCCCAGTTTCTTTCTTGGGGACTTTTGGAATTTTATTTTGGTGTGACTGAACCTCAGAGAGAGGCTGCCTACGTATCCTTTCGGAATCAAGTCAAACGTAGTTCATACGACTACTTTTGTTGTTGCTCCTTTTCTTTTTCTTTTCTCTTTT
>NW_017676775.1:9141-9502 GCF_001879085.1 Nicotiana attenuata
AATCGGACCTCAATGCCTATTCAAATCGTCAAAAAGAATTTTCCAAATTTTTCCTACCATTGTTCCCCAATTTCCACTTTGATTCCTCAAATTACATGATAAAAATCAAGACTAATTCATGAAATTATTCCAAAAGTGATTGAAGAACACTTACCACAAGAATTCCACTGAAAATCACTTCCAAATCCTCCTTCTCCCGAGCTCTCTAATGGTGTTTTGAGTTATGGCCTAAAACCCTCGATTTTTAAAATATAAACTGTCTGCCCAGCTATTTTTTCATCGCGAACGCGGCATATCCCTCGCGTCGTCGAGCACACCGCTCACAGACCGAATACCTTCTACTACGAACGACGAGAACCAT
>NW_017676775.1:12442-25617 GCF_001879085.1 Nicotiana attenuata
TACGCCTACCACGAGATTTGATGAAATAGGAGCGGGTGGTACGCCTACCACGGAAACATTGAGAAATGGGATCGGGTTGCACGCCTGCAACGAGATGTGTACTGACAGTGAAATCTGCTTTTATTTCCGTTATCCATGTTAGAGTTAATTTATTGATGTTCCTTATTATTCTCTTGAAATTCTGTATTATCTTCTATCCTCGAAGCATGTTCCCCTCCCATTTAAAATGTTTATTCTTGATATTTTCCCGCTGTAGATGTACATATATATATAACTGCACAGGTTTATGTGGTAATCCGGTCTAGCCTCGTCACTACTTCACCGGGGTTAGGCTAGGCACTTACCAGCACATGGGGTCGGTTGTGCTGGTACTACACTCTGTGCTCTTTTGCACAGATCCAGGTGTTGGACAGCAGCTGCAGTAGCGCGGGAGTTAGCCTTCAGTCCAGCGAGACACACAGGTAGCCTTGCAGGCGTCCGCAGGCCCGGCGTCTCTTCTATATTTTATTGTTGTCTGTTATCTCATGTATTTCGAGACAAACAGTTATATTTCTTTCAAACGGTTGTATTTAGCACTCTTAGTAGTTCGTGAGTATGTGACACCAGTTCTTGGGTAGAGGTTTATGTTGATTCCACATTGTTGTTCAGATTCTTTAATTTAAGACTTCCGCTTCTTTATTTCATTCCGCTGTTTTCATGATATTACTGATAACTGCTAAAAGAGGTAAATTGGTTAATGGCAAAGGTAATTAAGGGTTGGCTTGCCTAGCTCTCATTAGTAGGCGCCATCACGACTCCCGAGGGTGGGAAATCTGGGTCGTGACAAGTTGGTATCAGATCTCTAGGTTACATAGGTCTTACAACTCACGGACAAGCTTAGTAGAGTCTGAGGGATCGGTACGGAGACATCTGTATTTATCCCCCAGAGGCTACTGAGTTAGGAAAAGTTTCACATTTGTTCTTACTCGTCGTGCGGTTTGGTTTCTCAACGTTAATTGAATTTCTACTCTGTTCTTTCGCAGATGGTGAGAACACACGCTTCCTCATCTTCTGATCAGTAGTCCGAGCCCCAAGCAGCTCCCACTAGGGGCAGGGGGCGAGGCCGAGGCCATGCTAGAGGCCGAGGTAGGGGTAGAGCTCAGCCCCGAGCAGCAGCACCAGTGGCGGAGCCTCAGGTTGACTTTGACGAGGAGGTTCCGGCCCCAGCCCCAGCAGTTGCGGTGGGCCCAGCTCAGGTCCCAGAGGGGTTTATTGCTACCCCAGTTCTTCAGGATGCTCTAGTCCGATTGGTGGGTCTCATGGAGAGTGTTACCCGAGTAGGATTGCTTCCTGTGGCACAAGCCGTCTCTCAGGCTGGAGGAGGGGCCCAGATTCCTGCTACTCGCACTCCGGAGCAGGTAGCTCTCCAGACTCAGACTCTAGCAGTTCAGCCGGTTGGAGCAGTGGTAGCCAAGGCCGGTGATGGAGCAGCTATGTCTGCCGATGCTTTGTGGAGATTGGACAGGTTTACCAAGCTCTTCACTACTACATTGAGCGAATGATTTTGAATATCGGTTTATTAGTAAAATTTGCATGAGATGAGTCAAAATTTGCGGAGCCTCATGTGAGTCAAAATTTGCATAAGTTATAGGTATAGCTCATGAGATGAGATTGGATCCGCATCATCTGGAACTAAAGAAGCTTCAAGGTCCCGCGGGTCAAAGAAGAACAATAAAATCTCGATTCAGCATAAGCAAGGGATGAGAGAGGCCTTACGAGGGCTCTTTCCCACTTAATAGATTCATTCCTTCGTTACGACGGTTGTGGGTACCTGCCGTTTAGAGATGCTATCAGAGTAGGAAAGTTAGGGGCTCCGCCAGGATAGATTGCCAAAGAGGAGCAATCATCCACTTTGGGGGAACGAATCTGCCTCACCGCATTGCGGATCGCCCGAACCAGCCTAAGATAGGGCTGGCTCTGACGAGTGCCATCTCTTTCAATCTGGCTAGATCGAGCACTAGTGATTTCGTATCCGGTCAAAATCTTGGCTAATTGATCGAAGTGGGTAGCTCCAGTAGACCCATATATCATGGAACAAATAGGGTGGGTAGGCCTAAGAACCACACTACACGTATAGACGCGAACCCCCCTCGTTACCGTACGTGCGACTCCCACCGCATACGGCTCGCACAAAGACTCCTAAATCCATCCCGAGCCCTTTCTTCCACCTCTCCTCTCCAATCCTCGATCAAACTTGCGTTCCCCAACCGCTATGAAATGGGGGTCTTTCCTTCGCCTATCGTATGTATCGGCTTGGTTCGGGATCTACTGAGGATCCCCAGGATTATCTGGATAGTTGCCACGAGGTTCTTCGGAACATGGGTATTGTTGAGACCAATGGGGTTGATTTTGCTGCATTTCGCTTGTCTGGATCCGCCAAGACTTGGTGGAGGGATTAATTCTTAGCTAGGCTAGCAGGATCTCCAGCCTTGACCTGGGAGCAGTTCACACACCTATTTCTGGAGAAGTTCCTCCCCATTACTCAGCGAGAGGCCTATCGGAGGCAGTTCCAGCGCCTTCAGTAGGGATCCATGACTGTCACCCAGTACGAGACCAGGTTCATTGATTTGGCTCTCCATGCTCTTGTTATACTTCCCACTGAGTGGGAGAGAGTGAGACAGTTTATTGATGGACTCATTCAGCCTATTCGTCTCCAGATGGCTAGAGAGACTGGGAGCGAGATATCCTTTCAGGAGGCGGCCAATGTGGCCCGGAGGATTGAGATGGTATTGTCACAGGGGGGTGGTCACAGGGCAGACAAGAGACCCCGTCAGTCAGGCAGATTCAGTGCTGCCTCGTCTGGAGGCAGGGATTCATATGGTAGAGGCCATCCTCCTAGGCCTTTTCAGTCGGCGCTCCAGGTTTCTCACGGTGCTTCGGGTAGCCGTGGTCCTCAGACGCAGTATTCCGACCAGCAGTCCTTCAGTGCACCACCAACACCTATCAGTGCACCACCGCTTCAGAGTTTCCAGAGTCGTCAGCCCCAGCAGCCGAGGGCTTGCTTTACTTGTGGCGACACGAGGCACATTGCTAGGTATTGCCCTCGCGCGCCAGGTGGCTCTCAGCATCAGGGTTCTCGTGCCATGGTACAGGCACCAGATGTTCCACAGCCCGCCCAGCCAGCTAGGGGTGGAGGTAGAGGTACTAGAGGTTGAGGTAGAGGTCCTAGAGGTGGAGCCTAGGCCGCTAGAGGTGGAGGCCAGCCAGCAGCAGGCCGACCTAGAGATGTGATCCAGGATGGTGTGGCCTAGCCCCGATGTCATGCTCTTCAGGCCAAGCCCGAGGCAGAGGCTTCAGATGCAGTTATTACAGGTACGGTTCTGGTTTGTGATAGAGATGCTACAGTGTTATTTGATCCGGGGTCTACGTATTCGTATGTGTCATCTTATTATGCCCCATACTTGGTCATGCCTAGTGACGCATTGAGTATTCCTGTTTATGTGTCTACGCCGGTTGGTGATTCTATCGTGGTCGATCGAGTCCATCATCTTGTGTTGTGGTGATTGGGGGTTTGGAGACTCGTGTAGATTTATTGCTTTTAGATATGGTCGACTTTGATATTATATTGGGGATAGACTGGTTATCACCCTATCACGCTATCTTGGACTGTCATGCCAAGACTGTGACCTTAGCTTTACCGGGTATGCCTTGTTTAGAGTGGAGAGGGACTCCTGGTCATTCAACCCGCAGTGTTATATCGTATGTGAAGGCTCGACATATGGTCGAGAAGGGGTGCTTGGCCTATTTAGCCTATGTTCGTAATTCTAGTGCTGAGGTTCCTTCAATTGATTCTGTCGCCCGTTGCTCGTGTAGTTTCCTGTATTCGTTTTTCCTCAGTACCGTGNGCTAATCTCTAGGGTTTGGGATGTTAGAGACGGACTAGGTGGTCTGAAGGGGGGTAGGTATGGTTCGGACATCTAAATATTAAGTGATGGGGGGTTCTCGTCCGTTGGATCAACAATCCTAGACGACCAGGATTGATCCGAGCCAAACGACGTCGTTTTGGGTGAGGGGAAGGACTGGACCGGGTTAGGGTGTGGATTGGGCTGGCCGGGCATTGAAAAAAAGGGGAGCGATCTTGGCCTGATCAATTTAAACGAGTCTGGCCTAATTTCTTCTTCTCTTCATTTCATTTCCATTTTCAAGACAAATTACCAAAATTCTTTTTCCTTTTCTTTTTCTTTTCTTTTTTTCAAAATTAAACTAAAAACCCTAAATTAATTCTAAAAACTAAATTAACCTACCAAATCATATTAAGCTCTAATTAACAATCAACACTATTAATAAAATACCAATTTTGTGATTTTTGTATTTTTTGTAAAATCCTAATTATTAATTAATCTAAAAATATGTAAAATTAACCCTAAATGCGAATGCAATGCGTATTTTTTTTATGAATTTATGTTAAATTAAAAATGCACACAGAAATGCAATATATTTTTTGTGTTTTTTCATTAATTAAGATGCACAACTAAAAATGCATAAAATGCCACAAAAATCCACAAAATTGTAAATACTAAAAGAAATTATTTTGTTTTGAGTTTATGAGAGTAATTCATATAGGGCAAAAATCACGTGCTCACAAGTAGTAGCACGGACCAGTGATAGATCAGCTTCGTCTTCGGAGGCCTTGAGGAGGTAAAGGTATTAGGGGTGGAGGTAGAAATGCTAGAGGTGGAGGTAAAGGTATTAGAGGTGGAGGTAGAGATGCTAGAGGTGGAGGTACAGGTATTGTTCTGGTATGTGGTAGAGAAGCTTCGATTCTATTCTACGCCGTATCTGGTCATGCCTAGTGATTCTTTGAGTGCCCTGTTTATGTGTCTACGCCGGTGGGTGATTCTATTGTGGTGGATTGCGTCCATTGTTCACATATAGTGGTTATTGGAGGTTTTGAGACTCGTGTAGATTTGCTTCTTCTGGACATGGTTGGTTTCGATGTTATATTGGGGATGGACTGTTTATCACCTTACCACGCTACCTTGGACTGTCATGCCAAGACTGTGACCTTAGCTTTGCCGGGTATGCCTCGTTTAGAGTGGAGAGGGAATCCTGGTTATTCTACCCGCAGCGTTATCTCTTATGTGAAGGCTCGAAGTATGGTTGAGAAGGGGTGTTTGGCCTATTTGGCATGTGTTCGTGATTCTAGTGCTTAGGTTCCTTCCATTGATTCTGTGCCCGTTGTTCGTGAGCTTCCTGAGGTTTTTCCCTTCAGACCTGCCGGGTATGCCACCCGGCAGGGATATTGACTTCTGCATTGATCTGGTTCCAGGCACTCAACCCATTTCTATCCCGCCATATCGCATGGCCCCGCCGGAGTTGAAGGAGTTAAAGGAACAGTTGCAGGATTTGCTTGAGAAGGCTTTCATTAGACCCAGTGTTTCGCCTTGGGGTGCGTCGGTGTCGTTTGTCAAGAAGAAGGACGGATCGATGAGAATGCGTATTGATTACCGGCAGTTGAACAAGGTTGCAATCAAGAATAAGTATCCATCGCCGAGGATTGATGATTTGTTTGATCAGGTTCAGGGTGCCAAGGTATTTTCGAGGGTTGACTTGAGATCTGGCTACCATCAGTTGAGGATTAGGGCATCCGGTGTCCCCAGGATAGCTTTTCGCACTCGGTACGGGCATTATGAGTTCTTGGTTATGTCATTCGGGTTGACAATGCCCCAACCGCTCTTATGGGTTTGCTGAACCGAGTGTTCAGGCCTTACTTGGACTGGTTTGTGATACTCTTCATTGATGATATATTGATATATTCCCGCAGCCAGGAGGAGCATGAGCAACACCTTAGAGTGGTTCTTCAGACTTTGAGGGATAGTCGGTTATATGCTAAGTTCTCGAAGTGTGAATTCTGGTTGGGTTCAGTTTCATTTCTGGGTCATGTTGTATCAGCAGAGGGTATTCAGGTGGACCCAAAGAAGATCGAGGCAGTCAAGAACTGGCCTAGACCAGCATCAGCTACAGAGATTCGGAGTTTCTTGGGGTTGGCAGGCTACTATCGACGGTTCGTGGAGGGGTTTTCATCTATTGTAGCCCCGATGACTAGATTGACATAGAAGGGTGCCCAGTTCAGATGGTCGGATGAGTGTGAGGCGAGCTTTTAGAAGCTCAAGACAGCTCTGACTACGGCACCGGTGTTGGTTTTGCCCACAGGTTCAGGGCCTTATACAGTCTATTGTGATGCTTCCCGTGTTGGGCTTGGAGCAGTGTTGATGCAGGATGGCAAAGTCATTGCCTATGTTTCAAGGCATTTAAAGATTCACGAGAAGAACTATCTAGTTCATGATTTGGAGTTGGCAGCCATAGTTCACGCATTGAAGATTTGGCGGCATTATCTGTATGGCATGGCATGTGAGGTGTTCACGGATCACAATAATCTTCAGTATTTGTTCAAGCAAAGGGAGTTTGATTTGAGGCAGAGAAGGCGGGTGGAAGTGGGAGCGGATTACTATGTACTTTGTTACTGGACTTCCACTGACTCGGAAGAAGTTCGACGCAGTTTGGGTCGATTGTTTGAGTAGGAAGTCAGCGCATTTCATTCCTGTGGTAGTCTCCTATTCTTCTGAGAGGTTGGCTGAGATCTACATCCGGGAGATTGTTCGCCTTCATGGTGTGCCGGTATCCATCATTTCGGACCGAGGTACGCAGTTTACCTCGCGCTTCTGGAGAGCAGTTCAGCGAGAGTTGGGCACGCGGGTTGAGTTGAGCACAGCATTTCATCCCCGGACGGACGGTTAGTCCGAACGGACTATTCAAATTTTGGAGGGTATGCTCCGAGCATGTGTTATTGACTTTGGAGGTTCGTGGGATCAGTTCTTGCCTTTAGCAGAGTTTGCCTACAACAACAGCTACCAGTCGAGTATCCAGATGGCTCCTTATGAGGCTTTATATGGTAGGTGGTGTCTGTCTTCGGTTGGATGGCTTGAGCCGGGAGAGGCTCGGTTGCTGGGTACGGATATGGTTCAGGAGGCCATGGACAAGGTCAGGATCATACAGGATAGGCTTCGTTCAGCTCAGTCCAAGCAAAAGAGCTATGCAGACTGCAAGGTTCGAGATATGGCTTTCATGGTTGGCGAGCGGGTATTGCTCCGAGTTCGCCTATGAAAGGCGTGATGAGATTTGGGAAGAAGGGCAAGCTTAGCCCTAGGTTTATTGGTCCGTTTGAGATTCTTGACCGAGTGGGAGAGGTGGCTTATAGACTTGCTTTGCCACCGAGCTTATCAGCCGTGCATCCAGTGTTTCATGTGTCCATGCTTTAGAGGTATCACGGCGATCCAGCCCACGTGTTAGATTTCAGCACTGTCCAGTTGGACAAGGACTTGTCTTATGAGGAGGAGCCGGTAGCTATTCTAGACCGGCAGGTTCGTCAGTTGAGATCCAAGAGTTTCCCTTCTGTTCGTGTTTAGTGGGGAGGTCAGCCTCCTTAGACATCGACCTGGGAGTCCGAGTCCGATATGCGGAGCCGTTATCCTCATCTTTTCCCCGACTCAGGTACTTCTTTCTTCTGTCCGTTCGAGGACGAACGGTTATTTTAGAGGTGGAGAATGTGACGACCCAAAGGGCTCGTCACCTGTTTTCTTACCCATTCTGTGCTTCCGAGGCCTTGAAAACCTCATTTAGAGTCGCCTCGATTGGCGTGCGCAGTCCGGGCGCATAGCCGGAAAGTTTAAATATAAATTCTATGAAAAGTGCTAAATTTTGATGTTAAAATGAATAAATTTGACTTTGGTGAACATTTTGGGTAAACGGACCCGGACCCGTGATTTGACAGTCCCGGAGGGTCCATAGGAAAATATGGGACTTGGGCGTATGCCCGGAATCGAATTCCAAGGTCCCAAGCCCGAGAAATGAATTTTTTTGTAAAATTGTTTTCTGAAATTATTTAAGGAAATTGGAAATGAAATCTGATTAGAAAGCGATAGTATCGGCCCCGTATTTTGGTTCCGGCGCCGGGTACAGGTCTTATATATGTTTTAAGTCCTTCCTGTGAAATTTGGTTGAAAACGGACACCGTTTGACATGATTTGGACTTAAATTGGAAAATTTGATGTTTTATGAAGCTTGAAAGAATTCTTGGATTTTGAGGTTTAATTTGATGTTTATGATGTTATTTTGCTGATTTGATTACACGAATATGTTCGTAAGATGTTTTTGAGGTTGTGTGTGTACCTGGATTGGAGTTTTGAGGGCTCGGGTGAGTTTCGAGTAGGTTCCGGGATGCCTTAGACTTAAAAGATCAGATGTTGCAGGTTCAGGAAATACTGCAGGTCTCTGAACCCTCTTGCGCGGTCCGCGAGGAATCGCGTGCGGCCGCGGAGGGGCCAGCGTGGCCGCGGTCGCCTTTGAGCGGTCTGCGGTGGATGCTGTGCGGCCGTGGTCGGCTTTGTGCGTCCCGCACGGGGCTATGATCTCCAGGTCTTCAGCGAGGCCTGTGCGGCCGCGGTCCTTTTTGTGCGGTCCGCACAGGGAGTATCAGAAGGGTATAAATACACGGGATTTTCAATCATTTCCCATTTTTCAAAACCCTAAAAACATAGGAGGCGATTTTTCAAACAACCCTTCTTCTCCAAAACGTTGGTAAGTGATTTCTAACTTATTTTCTTAACTCCTTAACATCTTTTAACATGGTTTCAACTTAAAATCAATGATTTTCATGGGGGAAATTGGGTGTTTTGGGTAGAACCTAGGTTTTTCAAAAATTGAGGATTTGGACCTCAATTTGAGGTCCGATTTCAAAACAAATTATATATTTGAGTTCGTGGGGGAATGGGTAATCGGGTTTTGGTTCGAACCTCGGGTTTTGACCACGTGGGCCCGGGGGGTGATTTTTGACTTTTTGGGTAAAACTTTGGAAAACTCATTTTCATGCATTGGGGTTGATTCATTTAGTGTGTGTTGATGTAATTAAGTAATTTATGATTAGATACAAGCGAATTGGAGGTGGAATCGCGGGGTAAAGCTATAATTGAGGCTTGAGTTGTATTCAAGGCATTGAGGTAAGTGTTTGGTCTAACCTTAGCTTGAGGGACTAGGAGTTGAGTCTTATTTTTAATTGCTTCTTGTTGAGTACGACGTATAGGCATGGTGACGAGTCTCTATACGTTGGTGTCAAGCATGACCGTGAGTCTTAAATTGATAGTTGTTGTGTTCTTGAATGACACTTCGGATGTTTTAAATTGATGCCTCTTGATATTGAGTAGAGATTTAGTTTATTCTCGTGGACTTTATTTATGCTGGAGTACTGGTTTTAATCGAGCTGAGTAAGAGTTGAGCTAGGATTTGGTTATAGCTGATTCTCCCTTGCCGGGATGGTTAATTAGATATTGTTGTTCCCTTGCCGGGAAATTATTATTATATTGCTTTTGTTTTCCTTGCCGGAATTTTATTGTGACTTTGTGTTGAATTAAAATGGGAGCAGGTGGTACTCCTACCACAAGATATTGATGAAATGGGAGCGGGTGGTACGCCTACCACAAGTTATTGTTTGAAATGGGAGCGGGTGGTATGCCTACCACGAGTTATGATGAAATGGGAGTGGGTGGTACGCCTACCACAAGATATTGATGAAATGGGAGCGGCTGGTACGCCTACCATAAGTTATTGATTGAAATGGGAGTGGGTGGTACGCCTACCACGAGTTATGATGAAATGGGAGCGGGTGGTACGCCTACCACGAGATTTGGTGAAATGGGAGAGGGTGGTACGCCTACCACGGAAACATGGAGAAATGGGATCGGGTTGCACAACTGCAACGAGATGTGTACTGACAGTGAAATCTGCTTTTATTTCCCTTATCAGTGTTAGAGTTAATTTATTGATGTTCCTTATTATTCTCTTTAAATTCTGTATTATCTGCTATCCCCGAAGCATGTTCCCCTCCCATTTAAAATGTTTATTCTTGATATTTTCCCGCTGTAGATGTACATATATATATAACTGCACAGGTTTATGTGGTAGTCCGGTCTAGCCTCGTCACTACTTCGCCGGGGTTAGGCTAGGCACTTACCAGCACATGGGGTCGGTTGTGCTGATACTACACTCTGTGCTCTTTTGCACAGATCCAGGTGTTGGACAGCAGCTGCAGTAGCGCAGGAGTTAGCCTTCAGTCCAGCGAGACACCGAGGTAACCTTGCAGGCGTCCGCAGGCCCGGCGTCTCTTCTATCTTTTATCTCAGTCTGTTATCTCATGTATTAAGAGACAAACAGTTATATTTCTTTCAAACGGTTTTATTTAGCACTCTTAGTAGTTCGTGAGTATGTGACACCAGTTCTTGGGTAGAGGTTTATGTTGATTTTCCGCATTGTTGTTCAGATTCTTTAATTTAAGACTTCCGCTTATTTATTTCATTCCGTTGTTTCCATGATATTACTGATAACTGCTAAAAGAGGTAAATTGGTTAATGGCAAAGGTAACTAAGGGTTGGCTTGCCTAGCTCTCATTAGTAGGCGCCATCACGACTCCAGAGGGTGGGAAATCCGGGTCGTGACAAGAGATCAGCCTCCTGAGGCATCGACCTGGGAGTCCGAGTCCGATATGCGGAGCCGTTATCCTCATCTTTTCCCCGACTTAGGTACTTCTTTCTTCTGTCCGTTCGAGGACGAATGGTTGTTTTAGAGGTGGAGAATGTGATGACCCTTCACCTGTTTTAAATGAATTATGTGCTTCCGAGGCCTTGAAAAACCTCACTTAGAATTACCTCGATTTGCGTGCACAGTCCGGGCGCGTAGCCGGAAAAGCTGAAATGTGAAATTCTATGAAAAATGCTAAATTTTGATGTTAAAATGAATAAATTTGACTTTGGTCAACATTTTTGGGTAGACGGACCCGGACCCGTGATTTGACGGTCCTGGAGGGTCCGTAGGAAAATATGGGACTCGGGCGTATGCCCGGAATCGAATTCCGAGGCTACGAGTCCAAGAAATAAATTTTTGAAAGAAATTGTTTTTCTGAAATTATTAAGGAAAATTGAAATGATATTTGATTAGAACGTGTTGGTATCGGGCCCGTATTTTGGTTCCGGCGCCCGGTACAAGTCTTATATGCGCTTTAAGTCATTTCTGTGAAATTTGGTTGAAAACGAACGTCGTTTGACGTGATTCGGACCTAAATTGGAAAATTTGAGGTTTTATGAAGTTTGAAAGAAATTTTGGATTTTAAGGTTTAATTCGATGTTTATGATGTTGTTTTGGTGATTTGATCGCACGAATAAGTCCGTAGGATGTTTTTGAGGTTATGTGTATATTTGGTTTGGAGCCCCGAGGGCTCGGGTGAGTTTTGGATAGGCCACAGATGCATTTTTGGACGTTGAAAAGTTGCTGGTATAACTGACCTGCAGGCTTCGCATTATGCGAAGGTTTTCTCGCAAATGCGAGGTAGCCCAGACCTGACCCTCCATCGCAAATGCGATACTATACTTCGCAAATGCGAGGGTGCCCATGATGGCCAGGGATCGCAAATGCGACCAAATGGTTCGCAAATGCGGAACTGGGTCTGTCGCAAATGCGACGTTTTTGGTCGCAAATGCGAAGCCCCCCATTTTGTTCAGTGTTCGCAAATGCGAACTTCACTTCGCGATTCCCACATCTGAGGGTCGGGGTTCGCAATTGCGAACCCCATTCGCATTTCCCATATCAGAGACCTGCAATTTTCTATACTTTAACCGATTTTAAGTCATTTTTCACACCATTTTCAAAACACAACTCCTTTGGGCGATTTTCCAAGAATAAATCTTCTTCCAAATCAATTGTAAGTTAGTTTTTACTCATTTCTTTCAATCATTTACATCTTTTAACATGATTTCAACCTAAAATCAAAGATTTTCATGGGGGAAATTGGGTGTTTTGGGTAGAACCTAGGTTTTTCAAAAATTGGGGATTTGGACCTCAATTTGAGGTCCGATTTCAAAACAAATTATATATTTGAGTTCGTGGGGGAATGGGTACTCGGGTTTTGGTTCGAACCTTGGGTTTTGACCACGTGGGCCCGACGGTGATTTTTGACTTTTTGGGTAAAACTTGGGAAAACTCATTTTTCATGCATTGGGTTGATTCATTTAGTGTTTATTAATGTAATTAAGTAATTTGTGATTAGATACGAGCGAATTGGCGGTGGAATCACGGGGTAAAGCTATACTTGAGGCTTAAGTTGTGTGCAAGGCATTGAGGTAAGTGTTAAGTCTAACGCTAGCTTGAGGGACTAGGAGTTGAGTCTTATTTGTTAATTGCTTCTTGTTGAGTATGACGTATAGGCATGGTGACGAGTATCTATACCTTGGTGTCTAGCATGACCGTTAGTCTTTAAATTGCGAATATCTTGATTTCGTTGTATTTCTCTTGCCTTGGTGATGATTCCTATTTGTTGTGAAAAGCTTGTGAAGGTAAATTGTGACCTATGAACAACGAGGAGCATTGGCTCAAGTTATATTTCATTTGTGAACGTATGTGAAATGGTTTAACCCTTTGGAGCATTGGCTCAAGTGGTAAAGTGAGATATGAAATAAAAGTGAAAGGAAGAGAAAGAGTATTTAAGTTGTTCCCTTGCCGGGATATTGTTGTTTATTGATTATTTTCCCTTGCCGGGACGTTGAGATTATTGATGTTGTACCCTTGCCGGGATTAAATTGTTAAATTGTGTTCCCTTGCCGGGATTTCTTTTATTATTTTATTTATTCCCTTGCCCCTTGTTTTTGATTGTTGTTTGGGTGAGGAAGAGTGTTAAAGCACGAAGGGTGATGCCGTGCATTGTTTGCTTATTGTGAGGAAAGAGAGGAAAGCACGAAGGGTGATGCCGTGCCGCACGATGTACCATTCCGTGCCGATTCTATTGATTATATGTGAGGAAAGAGAGTAAAAGCACGAAGAGTGATTCCGTGCACACTTTATTATATCATTGCTTGGTGAGGATAAGAGTAAAAGCACAAAGGGTGATGTCGTGCCCTTGTTGCTTTCTGTTTCTCTATTAATGTCTGAGTTGTGTTATTTCCTTCGTTACTGGATGACTTTTACTTGAAATTGTTATTCCACCATAGCATGCTCCCCCTCCCATATTGATTACTTGTCTCTGTATTTCGATTCCGCATATATATATATATATATATATATATATATATATATATATATATATATATATATATATA
>NW_017676775.1:33659-39448 GCF_001879085.1 Nicotiana attenuata
TTCTGATCTATGAGCATATATTAGCATCAAATAACTCAAGCAGTTCAATTACAACTTATTAAAAGGAAAACACAACAACAAGCCATACTGAAACGAAAACACAACAGAGCAGGCGACTAAGTATATCAGAAACAGCTTCTTCATTTCACTCTTAGGATTGGAGATCTACATCACACTGAATTTAGGATGTGTACCTGGGATTGAACTGCAAAAGTGAAGAAGTAGTGAAGGTCAGTTGAAGCAGTAGTGAATAACAGCCCAGATTTAACGCAGCAAATCGATTTCAGTCCCAAAAACACCACAGGAATCAACAGCAACAAATCAGGCTCCAACAGCAAATGAAAACCACATTAATTGAACCCAAGTGCACTCGAAATTAACCAAAATCCCTTGAACTTGAACTGAATGATATGCACACAGTGCTCAAACCCTCTTTTAAAACTTTTGCTGATCGGGAACTCGACCTAGAGCTAATATTTAACTTGATTTCTAAGATCTCTTCAATAGAACAGTACCTATGGAAATTTCTACTGTTTTTTTTGTATTCTGTTTTTGAATTTTTTTTTTTTGAATTTCAATTTCAAATCTGTAAGAAAAAGCTGTGAAAGAGCTATATTTTTTTGGGGAAATTCTATGGCTGAAAAACATTTTATTAAGGCACTATTCATTGCCTTTTATAGGCAAAATGAGGGCAACCCTCAGATCTTGTGTTTGCCCTCTAGTCCCTATTTTATTTACTTATTTTGTCCCTTACTTATTGACTTGTGTCACAAGTTAGTACCCTAAACTTCCTCAAATTCTAAGTATACCCCTATCTAGAAAGATCTGGGGAGTTCTAGCACTAACTAGAACATGATTCTCCCATCCCAAATACCCAATTTGCCCCCTGGAATTAATCTAAAACTACAGCTATAACCAAACAAACCCCTAATCTCTGACTTACCAACATATTGAAAACTAATCCTAATTCGAACTAAAACTAACAAACTAAGGTTGAACTAATCAGCTAAGACTTGACATAACAAGACTAAACAAGCATCAATTTAAACCAACACTGATAGACTAACTAGCAAATTAAAAGAAATATAACTGAGAACTGAACTAAATCAAAGTTTGGAACAGCTAGAATAACATGGCTGGAAATAAACTCACACCAGCAAACTAAACATGATAACAAGCTAATCGGCGTCAATCAATTATGAAATTAATCTCAAGGAAGTGAAATCATTGAATTAAAAATGAACAAAAATCAATTAATAACTCCAAGAACTAAAAACAAACTCAAATGAACAGACAAGAGGGCAATTGGCCAAACCAAGAACAAAAAATAAACTCACTGGCGGGTTCCCAAACTCAAAAGCTCGACCGATTCCATTGAGATTCGAGGGCCCATAATCTTGAATTCATCACGAGGGAAGAGAAAAGACCATACAGCACCAAACTTGGCCGATTTTAGAGAATTTAGGGTTTCCGGCCAACTTTAACTCAAACTTCGAGACGCCTGGGGATGATTTGAAGAAAACTAATTGAAGATTTGGGCAAAAGATGGTAAGGAGAACCTATGGTGTTAATTTGGAGAGATTTGGACGAAGTAGCGTCCTGGCCGGAAAGTTTAGATTTAAAATTCGAAGGCCTAGGATGAGATTTGAGATAAATGGATTATGAATTCGGACAGAGGAGGAAGAGGAGAATCATGGGTGTTATTTTGGGAGTGAACGGTGATGATGGTGTTCGCCGGCGGCGGCGGCTCCGGCGAAATACAGAGAGTGTACGAGGAAGGCGACTTATGTTTTTTAGGGTTTTGAAATTAATTGGACAGCTTTATGTGAAATCAAGATCTATCCTGGGCCGTTGGATTAAAAACGATGGACTGCCGAGATCTAATGACGCGAAACGGCGTCGTTTCAGTGGCATGGGGGCTGGACCGGGTCAGGGTTCGATTGGGATTGGGTGTGGAGTGATTCTGGGCTGAGTATTTGGGCTGAAGAAATGGCCCAATTGTGACTAATGAGAGCAGCCCTCTTTTCTTTTAATTCCCTTTTTGTTTTCTCTTTATTCAATTTTGTTTTGTATTTTATATATTTATTTGTATTTTATTTTCCAATTTTATAAAAATGCTAAAAATTAAAATAAAGTCCTAATATATTTCAAAGTTAAACTAATTAACTCCTAAAATTGTTTAAAATCTATTTCGTGACGAATTCTCAATTAAACAATTAAAAATGCAAGAGCGAACTATTTTTGTTATTTTTTTATATTTTGTTCTAAAAGCAAACTCAACCGCTAATTAATCCTAAAATATGAAATTAAATCCTAAATGCAAGTGCCCAGTGTCTTTTTTTTAATATTTTACATATGAATTAAAATGCACAAATAAATGCAAACAATTAACAGAAAAACACAAACTTCACAAAATTGCAAAGAAATCATGTTGTTTGGAATTTTGGGAATAATTCATATATAGGGCAAAAATCACGTGCTCACAGCTGCCCCTCTTTGCTCGGAAACATGAAAAGTTTTCGGGCAAAGATAAGTGAGCAAATACGAGCGATTTTTGCCCGTCTGAATATTCCGTGTGAAGCATTTTTGAAAGAGCTGACCGCACCCTGCTTCAGAGGTTGCCTACATATCCTTGGCTAAAAAGAAATCAGGTCAGTGTAGTTCGGGAAGGTTTGGTAGCTGGGACTACCAGGAGTTGTGATATCACTGCTGTTGCTGCTGCTACTGCTCGCTGACCTCCTTATTACACCGTGTCAAAATAAGAAGAAGCTAGCCTAAGCTATGATCTATGAATTACAAAAAATCCTATCTATATCTTCAAACTTGCTCTTGTGGTCCTTGTTGCATTGTTGACTTGTATTCTTCCGGTGGAATTCTTTGTTGTTGCCTTGCATTGAGATCGGAGATGTTTCGTCCTTCCTCCGAGTGATGCTTGACTGCTGAAGTTTGAAATATGTGCCTCTATTCTCCAGGCGGGCTCCTGATTGCTGGCGCTTGAAAAGTATTCCCTGCTCTCCAAGCGGGTTCCTGATTTGCTGTATTGAACGGTATTCCTCTGTTCTTCAGGCGGGCTCCTGATTGCTGAAACATTAAATGTATGCCTCTGTTCTCCAGGCGGGCTCCTGATTGCTGAAACTTGAAATGTATGCCTCTGTTCTCCAGGCGGGCTCCTGATTGCTGAAGTTTGAAAAGTATTCCCTTGTTCTCCAGGTGGGCTCCTGACTGCTGAACTTGAACAACATTCCCTTGTTCTCCAGGTGGGCTCCTGACTGCAACAAAATAAACAAAGAAAATTTTCTGCCCCAGTTTGATGACTGGGTACAGCATGTTATCGAATATTAAAAGCTAAAATTGAAATTGTACTTCCCTTGTTCTCCAGGTGGGTTCCTGATTGCTGAACTTGAAGAGTATTCCCTTGTTCTCCAGGTAGGCTCCTGACCGCTGCAATACAAATAAAGAAAATTTTCTGCCCCAGTTCGGTGGCTGGGTACATGGGTAAGTGTTAAACTGAAAGCTAAGTCCTATTATCTAGGGAGGTCCTGACAGCTTCTAATAATTAAGAACATAAGCTATATCTTCTAAAGGTATTACTCCCACTACATTTGTTGTCTTAGAAGGTCTTAAACTACTTCCCATTATCCAGGCGGGTCCTGACAACTACTAATCAAAAGACAATGTTAACCTAAACTATATCTACTGAAGGTACGACTTCCACTGTATTTTGCTACCTAAGGAGATCTTAAAACTACGTCCCATTATCCAGGAGGGTCCTGAAAATCACAATTCAAGTCTTATCCTATTGTGCCAATTCTACGGCTAAATTATACTATCCTACAATTAATGTCGTTACCTAAGGAGATCTTAAAACTGTGTCCTATTATTCAGGAGAGTCCTGACAACTCCTAATTGAATCCTATCCTAAACAGGCAACTTTGAAACCAACTTATGTTCCTTGGCGTACATTTATGCTAAATTATGCTACTCATGATTGTTTTGAGATTTAAACTAAGTCCCATTTTCCAGGAGGGTCCTGAGAATTGCTAGTCGTACCTGCTTGGGTGCTACCTTCTCTTAAGGAGGGTTTCTCCGAAATTTCTGCCCCTGTTTCAATCAAAGAAAAATCTTGTCAATTTTTAAAAATGGTGGCTAGTTGCTAGCGTTCTTGCTAGGTACATCCCTGCTGCCGGGCTTCACTCCGTCCCGCTTTCTTGGCCTTGCTTTGAATCCCCTTGAATTCCTGACCGAATTTCAACCCCCTGACTCTGATGACCCAAGTGTTCTATCCCATATTGTTGTTTTTGTGTTTCCGACCCCTCTTTTGGCATTTTACTTCTTCCCCACAATTATCCAACTAATCCAACAATGAAACTTCCAGTGGTCCTTTATGGCTTCATTTGATTTTGGCCATCTTTGATATACTCTGGCCCTGTCTATGCAACTAGGAAGCTGGTAGTTAGCTTTGATATTCCCTCCTTTGTTTCGAACAGAACTGACACTGAAACATCCTAGAGATAGACCTCAAAAGAATGAAATGCAATGACCTCAAGGGTTAAAGATAAAGAGAATCCAAGAACGGATGATTTGTGATGAAGAGAGGAGAGAATGAAACTTATCTGAATGGAACAGCTTGTACCATTGAGCATGCCATGCAGTTTGGATTAATCAACCCAGTCTGTCTACCAATCAACTTCGATCGCCACATTTGCTGTTACGGACTTTCACAACCTGTTTTTTATCCAAACCCAAACCTTGCTCGTCTTGCAATATCCTGAGCATCTTTTGACCACGGACATGTCTTTTTTACCTGACAACTCACCTTCGCCTTACGGTGCCCGTGAGGGTTTTCACCAATAAGACTCTCTCATTTTGATTTCTCTCAACTCACTTCGCCTTATGGTGCCCGTGAGGGTTTTCACCGATAAGACTCTCTCATTTTCATTATTTCTCTTGTACCGGAGTGTTGCCCCTGACGCGAATCACTTTTACTCGCTCGTATTGGCACTTCTTGAAGATTGATCAAAAGGTCTTTCGTTGGACCGTAATGCAGGCTTTTGGATAGGGCTAAAAAGAAAGGGTATAAAAGGCTCAAAAACAATTCAATTATGGGTTCACAACTACAACTTTCGGAATCAACTTTCTTGCACAACCATAACTGCTGCCCCAGTTCCTTTCGTGAGACTTTTGGATTTTTATTTTGGTGTGACTGAACCCCAAGGAGAGGCTGCCTACGTACCCTTTCGGGATCAAGTCAAACGTAGTTCAGGTCATAGGAATTACTTTGCTATTGCAATCTTTCCTTTTCTTCCACCTTCTTTTCTTCCTTTTCATTTTTCTTTTCTTTTTTTTTTCATTTTCTTTTCTTCTTTTTTTTTCTTTCCTTCTTTTTTCTTTTTTTTCTTTTTTCTTTTTCTCTTCTCTTTTTTTTTCGTTGGACTGTGTTTTCTTGTTTCTTCACTGATCTGCCCGGCTCGAGCTTCCGGGTTATTATTGATTCCGAAAGAGGGGTACGAAAGAAAGTAAATGAGGCTCAAGAGGGGTAACAAAGGATAAAGTGTTTGGATAGCAGAACAAAATGCCTTCATCATTTCAATCTAAAAAATATGCCAAATACAATAAAGTACAATTAAACCAAGAAATCATACATAGTATCGCTTGACTGCGTCAGAGTTTGATAGCCATTTCTACACATTTTCCTTCCACATCTGTCAAATATAAAGCGCCATTGGACAACGACTCTGGTTAACGACAAATGGCCCCTGCCAGTTTGGGGCGAACTTTCTGTTATATGC
>NW_017676776.1:0-17922 GCF_001879085.1 Nicotiana attenuata
ACATTTCAAGTTTCAGCAATCAGGCGCCCACCTGAAGAACAAGGGAATACTTTTCAAGTTTCAGCAATCAGGCGGCCACCTGGAGAACAAGGGAATACATTTCAAGTTTCAGCAATCAGGCGCCCACCTGAAGAACTAGGGAATACTTTTCAAGTTTCAGCAATCAGGCGCCCACCTGGAGAACAAGGGAAGTACAATTTAAATTTTTAGCTTTTAATATTTGATAACACACTGTACCCAGTTACCAAACTGGGCAGAAATTTTCTTTGTTGTTTATTTTGTTGAAATCAGGCGCCCACCTGGAGAACAAGGGAATACATTTCAAGTTTAGAAGTCAGGCGCCCACCTGGAGAACAAGGGAATACTTTTCAAGTCCCACCTGGAAAATGGACACATGTTTCAAATGGTAACAATCAAGCGTCATTCGGAGGCATGGCAGCAATATCGCCAATCACAATGCAAGACAACAATAGGAATACCATCGGAAGATCACAAGATACAGGTTCAAGGCAGCACAAGAACAAGTTAGAAGACATAGATAGGACTCTCCTGTAATTTGATCATAGCTTAGGCTAGCTTCTTTTATTTTAATACGGTGTAATAAGGAGGTCAGCAAGCAGTAGCAACAGCAACAACAGAAAATCACAGTTCTTGGTAGCCCCAGCTACCAAACCTTCCCGAACTACACTGACCTGATTCCTGTTTAGCCCAGGATATGTAGGCAACCTCTGAAGCAGGGTGCGGTCAAGTTTTTTCAAAAATGCTTCACACGGAATATGCAAACGGGCAAAAAATCGTTCATTTCTGCTCACTTGTCTTTGCACGAAAACTCTTCGCGTTTCCGGGCAAAGAGGGGCAGCTGTGAGCACGTGATTTTTGCCCTAAGCAATAATTCCCAAAATTTCAAACAAACAATTTTTCTAGTATTTTATAATTTTTTGTGAATTTTGTGGCATTCTTTGGTAATTGTTGCATTTTTATTCGTGCATTTTAATGCATATAAAATACAAAAATACGCATTTATATTCAGGTTTCAATTTCATGGTTAGTATTAGTTAGGGATTAATTTGTTTTTAGAACGTAATATGGAGAAAATAACAAAAATAGTCCACTTTTGCATTTTTAATTGTTAATTGTTGAATTGGTCGCGAAATAGGTTTTAAACAATTTTAGGAATTAATTAGCTTAACTTTGAAATATATTAGGTCTTTATAAAATCAGAAAAAATAAATAAATAAATACAAAAATAGATAAAAAGAAATAAAAGGGAAAAAGAAAAATTAAAAAATGATCTTAATTGGACTGGTCTTTGGGCCAAATTGGCTGAGCCCCAAATGAAATAACCCTGAAAGACCCAAGCCCAACCCTGGTGACCCGGTCCAGCCCCCAGCTCACCCGAAACGACGCCGTTTTGAGGAATCAGTAATCCCAGCCCTTGATTTCCCTCTCATCCGACGGCCCAGATTTTTTGAGGGTAAATATTAAACGGTCGTTTGGATTAATTAAAATCAAAGACCAAACTGGTCTTCCTCGTACCAGCCCTAATCCTCGCCGGAATCCCTCGCCGGCGGGAAACGCAACCAACGCCGATGACCGCCAAATTAACACCATCGATTTCCCCCAACCTCCTCTTTCCATTCCCCATGTTCCTATACCTCGAATCTACCCAGAAAGCTTCGAATATCCGTTCGAAGTTTTCCGGCCAGTGCGTCACCTATGCCAAATGACCCAGAATTTACACCATAGACTCGCCTTAACCTTCTCGTCCCTAATACCCAAGACGTGTTCCTCGAATCTGGCCGGAACGGTTCGAATTTGATTTTTTTTTTAATTTTCCGGCCAAGAACCCTAACCCAAAATCTTTGTGATTTTGGACCGTAATATCCTTAACCAGGTGTTTTCTTGTGAAAACACATGGTTGGGGATGTTACATGTCAAAAATCTTGAAAGATTCGGACGTCGGCGGCTGGCCGGAGTTCCTATTATTAGTAAGTTTCTTGTTTTCATTTTTCTTAATTACTTTCTTTCTCATTTTCCGTTATTCTGCATGTTGAAGTTTAGGGCTCAGCTTCTTAATGTTTAATTTCTGTTTGTTCTTTGTTGGCTTTTTCTGTTATTTTGGTTGTGTTTTGCTTATAGTTGTTTCTTTATCTTTAGATTAGTTTGATTATGTTTTGGTCTTGACTAGTCTATTGGCTGGATTTTAGCTTTGGGCAGAAATATTTGGCTCGATTTATTGGTTTAGGATTAATGGTAGTTAATTAAGACTAGTCCGTTGGTTAATCAGAAACAAAAGGGAATTCGGGCAGTTAATTATTTGGTTTAGTTCAGGGAAGGGGTAAGGGTAGTTTGGGGAATCAGCAAAGAGGAATAAAATTATACTGGGGAGGTCACATGTGGGCAAATTTAGGTCTTATTTAGGGGAGGGTAGGTGATAGAAGTTTCTAGCATTTTTGTTTGCCTATAAATAGGCATTGAATTGCCTTGAGGAGGGGGTTGGTTTTTTTTTTTTGGAGCTTTCAGCCTAAGAAATCCCAAAGTTTTCAGCCTCCAAAACTCCCCTTCATAACTTTCTCTCTAATCTCCAGATTTGATTTGAAAATCAAATAGTCAAAAACCCGAAAACAATAGAAAACCTTCAAAAAATCAAAAAAAAAAAGTATTGCTCCGTTAGAAATTTCAGGATAACTTCAGCTCTTAGATAGTGAAATTGGACTGATCCTAGGCTGCTGAAGTTTCAGTCATTCGCTGATTTGTTTTCAAGTGGAATTAGACTCATATAAGCTGATTTTGGGTCAAGTGTTGGTCTGTTCAAGCTGTGTTGATTGGTTTGGTACTATTCAAGCTGTCTCGATTGGTCTTTGTGTTTGATTTGGCGTGAAATTTCCTCTGGATCATTTGACGTCATCTCCTGGGTTGATTCACACTGATTTTGCTGTTGGAAACTGTTACTGCTGCTGATTCTCTTCTTTGTTCATTGCAATTGATTTTCAGGTACACACTTAAATTTGCCCTGATGTAACCTTCAGTTGGAGTGAAATGAAGCCCTATTTCCAATCTCGCTCATGATATAACATGCCCGGACTGTTAAACTGTTTAAAATTGGACTATGATGTAAGGCTAGTTGATTATAGGGGTAGATTTGTGGTTTAATTCTGATCTGAATGTAATTAATTGGACTGTAACGGGACTGCCTGGACTGTTTTTGATTGATTACAAGTGTCATCTGTTAGTTGATTGGCTGTAATAGCTAAATTGAAGTTAGTTTCATGTTAGTTGTTAGACGAAATAGGAGCTGGTTGTTCTGCTGTGTCTGTATTGCGCAGGTTCATAGGTTAGATTAGGTAGAGTATAAATAACTGGAATATTGTGAGTAGTTGGCATTGCTGTAGATTTCTAAATTTTTAGCTGTATCTGACTATTGATATTGTTAGCTTAATATAGTCTTAAGGATGGTACTTCTGAGCAACCAAATGTTCAAATAGGTAAATACTTAAACGAAATTTTTTGCATGTCTTTGGATATAAAATTAGGTTGTTAGTCGTTCTATATACTGTAAGTGAATTTTGATTCCATGATTGAGATTTCAGTTTTCAAAAGTAGTCATCTAGGGCCTCAATAAAAATCAGAAAAATAACATGCAAGTAGCTCGAGTAATAAATTGCGTTGTTGAATTGAATCGTGATTAGTAATTATCCAGGCTGCACGTTGCATGTGAGAGTGAATTTTCATAACTAAGTGGGTCTGAATTTCAGAACGTCTGTGAAGTAGCTAAGTTGAATTATAAATGGACATGGAATTTATCTTACTGGGTTCGAATGCTGGGCCCAAACAGCTGCCTGCAGCTTTCAAGTCGAGACACCTTCCAGCCCAGGCCTACGATTGGCCTGCCATGTGGGCACACCTGATTAATGGCCCTTTACGTGGGTTGCATTCAAGGCCCAGAACGACTTAAGGATTTGATTACATATGAGTTCATGGACCCAAGTATAATAACTCTTAAAAAATGTCAAATTAGGACTTTTCTTTTATTACTAGAGACAAAATAGAATAGAAAATCATGGTCCACTTTAAGATTGGCCTTTAAACAATAAAACGAGATGAGCCTCGCTAAATGAAACATAGATAAATTGCGGGGCCCTCGATAAATGTTTATACTAAAACACTTAGACTTCGGGATAGGTCGTTTAGCGAATTTCGCGGCCTTCCCCAAAGATAATAACTCGTTAGTCACTTTAGGCGCGTTTTTAATAATCTTACCTTCTTAATTACGGGTGCACATTTATGTGACCCAAATCCAAATCTCAACGAAGTCGAAATGTGTCAAAAATCGCGGGTGCATTTATGTGACGCGATTCGAGACATGTTTTCACGACGTTGCAATTCTCTTAAACTAATAACATAAAAGCGGTTCAAAGTTAAAAAGCACATAAGCTAAAACATGTTTTGAAATCAGATAAATCCAAATATAACAGTTGAGCGACCGTGCTAGAACCACGGAACCCGGGAATGCCTAACACCTTCTCCCGGGTTAACAGAATTCCTTACTCGGATTTCTGATTCGCGGACTGTTAACAGAGTCATAATTTCCTCGGTTCGGGATTCAACCGGTGACTTGGGACACCATTAAACTCCCAAGTGGCGACTCTGAATCTTAATAATAAATCCCGTTTCGATTGTCCTTTAATTGGAAAAACTCCTCTATACCCTTGCGGGGGTGTAGTAGAAAAAGGAGGTGTGACAGGTCCCGCTTCTGCGAGAAATAGGCCGCATCTACGGAATTGGCCAAGGGGGCTCGAAACGCTTTTGCGGCTTGGAGCCGCTTCTGCGGTTTTAGGCCTGGCCTGCCTTGGCCACATCTGCGATAGGACGACCGCTTCTGCGGTCTCGCACCTGCGGCTGTCCAACCGCAGGTGTGGTTATGACAGAAACCAGATGCTTCAGCCCTTTTCAACTTTTCCAACTTCACTCGAGCCTCGTCCGATTGACGCTCGGGGCTCCCGGGTCCCGCCCGAACATACCGACAAGTCTGAAATCATGAAACGGTCCTGCTCGAACCTTCGTAACGCCCGAAACAACGCTAAATCAAAGAATCACCCCCTAAAACCAATTGAATCAAACATATGAACTTCAAGTTCTTAATTATCCTCTAACGAGCCGAAACACACTTAATCTACTCGGATTGACATCAAATTTTCCGGGAAAGTCTTAAATGATATATTGGACCTGTACTAGGCTTCGGAACCAACATACGAGCCCGATACCAATGTGATCACTCATTATTTAGGTTCTTTAATTCTTTAGAATTTCCAGTTTGACAATTTTCAACAAAAATTCATTACTCGGGCTAGGGACCTCGGAATTCGACTCCGGGCATACGCCCAGGTCCCATGTTTTCATACAGACCCTTCGGGACCGTCAAATCGCGAGTCCGGGTCCGTTTACTAAAAATGTTGACCAAAGTCAAACTTAGCCTTTTAAGAAAATCTTAAGGAATCAAGTGAGCCTATTTCAACCCAAACTCTTCCAAAACCCGAACGAACCATCCCCACAGGTCGTAAATTAGATAAAGCAAGCGCGGGAAGTTTTATTTAGGGGAATGGGTTCTAAAAAGTAAAACGACCGGTCGGGTCGTTACATTCTCCACCTTTTAAACAAACGTTCGTCCTCGAACGAATATAGAAAAGTACCTGAGGTGCTGAATAAGTGTGGATATCTGCTCCGCATGTCCTCCTCGGACTCCCAGGTCGCCTCCTCAACTGGTTGGCCCCTCCACTAGACCTTCACCGCTAAAATCCTCTTGGACCTTAACTGGTGATCTCGTCTATCAACAATGGCCACTGGCTCCTCCTCATAGCCCAAACTCTCATCCAGCTTAATAGTACTGAAGTGCAACACATGGGACAAGTCAGCGTGATACCTCCGAAGCATGGACACATGGAAAACTGGATGAACTCCCGATAAACTGGGGGGTAGAGCAAGCTCTTAAGCAACCTCCCCAACTCGCCTCAACACCTCAAATGGGCCGATAAACCTTGGGCTCAACTTGCCCTTCTTCCCGAACATCATAATACCCTTCATTGGCGAGACTTTCAAGAGGACTTTCTCGCCAACCATGAATGATACATCACGCGCCTTCTGATCCGCATAGCTGTTTTGTCTGGACTGTGATGTGCGAAGTCTTTCCTGAATTAGCTTCACCTTCTCCAAGGCATCTTTCACCAGATCTGTACCATACAACTTTGCTTCCCCGGGCTCAAACCACCCGATCGGAGAACGACATCGCCGACCGTATAAAGCCTCATATGGGGCCATCTCAATGGTGGACTGATGACTGTTGTTGTAAGCAAACTCCGCCAAAGGCAAGAACTGATCCCACTGACCCCCAAAGTCAATCACACATGCTTTAAGAATGTCCTCCAAGATCTGAACTGTCCGCTCCGACTGCCCGTCTATTTGTGGATGAAATGTTGTTCTAAGCTCTACACGGGTCCCCAACTCACTCTGAACAGCTCTCCAGAAATGGGAAGTGAATTGAGGGCCTCTATCTGATATGATGGAGACGGGCACACCGTGCAATCGGACTATCTCCCGAATGTAAATCTGAGCCAACCTCTCTGAAGTGTAAGTAGTCACAATCGGAATAAAGTGTGCCGACTTGGTCAACCTGTCAACAATGACCCACACTGCATCAAACTTCCGCAAGGTCCAGGGTAATCCCACTACGAAGTCCATAGTGATGCGCTCCCACTTCCACTCAGGAATGGGCATCTGCTGAAGTAGGCCACCTAGCCTCTGGTGCTCGTACTTGACATGCTGACAATTCAAACACTTCGCCACATACTCCACTATATCCTTCTTCATCCGTCTCCACCAATATTGCTGCCTCAGGTCACAATACATTTTCGTAGCACCTGGGTGTATGGAATACCTCGAGCTATGGGCCTCCGCTAGAATCCTCTCCCTCAAGCCATCGACATTAGGAACACATAGGCGACCCTGGAGTCGCAGGACACCATCCGCACCAATAGAAACCTCCTTGGTACTACCCTGTAGCACCGTCTCTCTAAGAACTGCCAAATGCGGATCATCGAACTGTCGGGCCTTGATCTCCCCCAATAATGAAGACTGGGCAATAACACACGCAAGAACTCAGCTGGGCTCCGAAATATCCAACCTCACAAGTCTGTTAGCCAAGGACTGAATGTCCAAAGCTAGTGGCCTCTCTTCCGCTGGAATAAATGCCAAGCTACCCATACTCTCTGCTTTCCTGCTCAAGGCATCCGTGACCACATTTGCCTTGCCCGGATGATAAAGAATGGTAATGTCATAATCCTTCAGTAACTCAAGCCATCTGCGCTACCTCAAATTAAATCCCTCTGCTTAAACAGATGCTGGAAGCTGCGATGATCAGTATAAACCTCACATGACGCCCCATACAGGTAATGCCTCCATATCTTAAGAGCATGAACAATCACCGCCAACTCCAGATCGTGCACAAGATAATTTTTCTCATGAATCTTCAGCTGACAGGAGGCATAGGCAATAACTTGCCCCTTATGCATCAATATACAACCCAAGCCAATGTGTGAAACGTCATAATATACCGTATACATCCCTTAACCGGAAGGCAACACAAGAACTGGTGTTGTAGTCAAGGTTGTCTTGAGCTTCTGAAAGCTCGCCTCACTGTAACGACCCGACCAGTTGTTTTGAGCTTTTGCACTTTTCTCGCCAGTTCTCGGGCATGTCTAGCTCCGTATTATTCATTATGACTTATGTTAATCGTTGGTTTTGGTTTCAGGGTAATTGGAATGAATTTGGAAGAACAGTTCTCAGTTTGAAGCTTAAAATTTGAAAGGTTTAACCAAGTTTTGACTTGTTTGTAAATGATCTCGAATTGGAATTTTTATGATATGGTTAGCTTCGTTAGGTGTTTTGGGACTTAGGAGTGTGTCCGGAATGTGTTTTGGAGGTCCGGGGTAGTTTAGGCTTGAATCGGCGAAATTGGAATTTTGGCGTTTTTCGGTTGATAGGTGAGATTTTGATATAGGGATCGGAATGGAATTCTAGAAATTGGAGTAGGTCCGTTGTGTCATTTGTGACGTGTGTGCAAAATTTTAGGTTATTCGGACGAGGTTTGATAGACTTTTTGATCGAATTCGGAATTCGGAAGTTTTGGAATTCTTAGGCTTGAATCCGAGGGTGATTCGATGTCTTGATATTGTTTTGAGCATTCCGAAAGTTGGAACAAGTTTGAATGACGTTATGGGGTGTGTTAGCATGTTTGTTCGGGGTCCATGAGGCTCGGATATGTTTTGGAAGAGTTTTTGGAAGATTTTGCCGTTTTGAGCATAAGCATGTAATGATCCAAAGGTCCATTTTTAGTTCTAGAGATCAAAATTTGATTTCGAGACTTCAGGAATTTTGATAATGAATTATAGGAGTGATCTGGAAAGTTTGGTCTAATTTCATCAAGTCGCGATTGGGTTTTTGACGCGAAACATGAGTTAATTATTTAACGAGTGAAATGGGTATCGCACTAAGCAAATGAGCTCCGAATTGAGTTTCTCTTGAAGTGCTATGTTCGTATTATTATTTGTGACTTATTGGAACAAGAATCATCGAATTCCGAGTTTGTATGGTGGAGTTAGAGCCTTTTTAGTGAAAATAAATATTGCAGGTGCAGCAGGATCTGGTGCGCACCTTTAGCGACCAGATTTGGCACTTTTAGCGATGGGAATGGGGCTTTTAGCGACCAGAATCGTGTTTTATTGAGCTGTCTTGTTTTTTTAGCTCATTCCCACATTTTTGGCGAAAAGAACGGGGCTTGGGGCGATTTTTGAGCGAGAAGTCATGGGAAATCTTGAGGTAAGTCACTTGTGATCATTTCTACTCCATAATATCGAATTATCATCGAATAATCCGACTAGATTACGTGTTTTTGAGGTGTAAATTGGGGATTTGGGCCTAGGGATTTGAAAAATGAGATTTGAAGAATTGGAGGCCGAATTGTTATCGGAATTTAGTAATTTTGGTATGATTGGACTCGTGATTGAATGGGTTATCGGATTTTGTTATTTTTATCGGATTCCAAGACGTGGGCCCGGGGGACGGGTTTTGACTGATTTCGGCTTTTGTGCTTAAAATCGATATTTTTTAATTGGAATTCATTCATTTAGCATAATTTGATGATAAAAATCTGAACTTGGTAGATTTGGAGCACTCGGAAGTTGATTCGAGAGGCAAGCGTGTTGCAGAGTAGCTTTTCGGGCTAGTTCGAGGTGAGTAATGATTTTAAATGCTGTACTGAGGGTATGAAACCCCGGAATTTCACAGCGTGCGGCTATGTTGAGGTGACTTACACGCTAGATGACGAGCGTGGGGTAGAGCACCGTTGGGGATTGTGACTTAGCCCATCCCGAATGATTATTTTACTGCATATTTGATAGTTAATTGTTTAATATTATTATATTTTGGGTTAAATGCCATATGTGGGCTTCGTGCCAGTTGTTTGGACCCTTAAGGGAATTTTTAAATGATATTTTTCTCACTGATTGATTTCATACGGGTGCTCAGTCATATATATTTTACTATTTTAAACACTCAGCTATATTATTCTATTTTAAACACATTAAATGATATTTTCAAAGGTATTTGAGCTGAGCTTCATATTTTACTGTGGCCAGAGGGGCTTATGAGATTCTAACTGAGTAAGGCCGAGGGCCTGTGTTGTGAGGATACATTTGGGTCGGGCTGCACGCGCGCAGCAGTGATACATTGATTATGATAATGAGGCCGAGGGCCTGAGATTTTACGCCACGAGGTGGCTTGAGATTTATATGAGGCCGAGAGCCTGTTTATGATGCCACGGGATGGCTTGATATGCGCTTAGGCCGTAAGGGGACCCTCCCGGAGTCTGTACACCCCAGTGAGCGCGGGTACCCATTGTGATATGAGATATAGCCCGAGGGGCTGGTATTGTTTTGTGACATTGCCCGAGGGGCTGATTTTGTTGTTACTGTGCCCGAGGGGCAGTTATTATGTGTTTACTTTTTAGTTGTTTTTCCTGTATATTGTTTAACTGTTTAAAGGATGTTTATGAGATCTTACTACTAATTATATTTACTAATTTTGTTAAGCCTCTTTTATCTTAATGTTGTTCCTTACGTGATTTTATATCGCTTAGTCTTCATTTATTTTTATTACTCACTGAGTTGGAGTACTCACTTTACTCCCTGCACCCCTGTGTGCAGATTCGGGCGCTATAGGTCTTGCTCATGAGGGTTGATAGTTCTAGCAGGTCTTCGGAGATTTACTAGGTAGCTATTTGGCAATTCGCAGCCCAGTGCATTCTCCCTCTATCTTAGTTCTTTTTGATTCAGTTATTTAGTAGTGGATTAGACTTCAGACTTCTACTATTGTTTTAGATGCTCATGACTGGTGACACCTTGATGTCGGGCTGTGTTGGTTTTTAATTCTGCAACTTATACTGTTATTTTGGGATTTTATTCCTATTAAAGACTTGAGTTTTATTATTTTAACTCCTTAAAGTGAATTGGAAGTGTGTCGGCTGGCCTTCTCTTCACGAGAGGCACCATCACGATCGGGTTTGGGTTTAGGGTTGTGACACCCACAATCATCGGTCCAACGGGAAGTAGCACCCTTCTGGGTCAATCTGGTCAGAGGTGATGCAATAGATGAAAAGCCCTGCACGAATCGTCTGTAATAACCTGCTAACCCCAGGAAACTCCTGATCTCGGTCACCGAAGTAGGAGGTGGCCAACTCTGAACTGCCTCAATCTTCTTGGGGTCCACCTTAATACCCTTTCCTGACACAATATGCCCCAAGAATGCCACTGACTCTAGCCAGAACTCACACTTGGAGAACTTAGCATACAACTTCTGCTCTCGCAAGGTCTGAAGCACTACCCTCAAATGCTGCTCGTGCTCCCCCAGGCTACGGGAGTATACCAAGATGTCGTCAATGAAGACGATGACAAAGGAATCAATATAAGGCTTGAACACTTTGTTCATCAAGTCCATAAATGCTGCTAGGGCATTAGTCAAGCCAAAGGACATCACCCGAAACTCATAATGGCCATACCTCGTCCGAAATGCAGTCTTCGGAACATCCAAGTCCCGAATCTTCAACTGATGTTACCCTGATCTCAAGTCAATCTTAGAGAGCACTTTAGCACCCAGCAACTGGTCGAACAAATCATCAATGCGCGGCAACGGGTACTTATTCTTGATGGTAGACTTGTTCAACTGGCGGTAGTCAATGTACATCCGCATAGTCCCATCCTTCTTCTTCACAAATAACACAGGTGCGCCCCAAGGTGAAACACTGGGTCTAACCAACCCCTTTGCTAACAACTCTTCGAGCTGCTCCTTCAACTCCTTCAACTCTCTCGGAGCCATACGGCACGGTGGGATAGATGTAGGCTGAGTGCCTGGAGCCAAATCAATATCGCGATCCGGCGGCATGCCAGGAAGATCAGAAGGAAACACATCGGCGAACTCCCAGACTACTGGAACTGAATCGATCGTCGGAGACTCTGCGGTGGTGTCCCGAACATAAGCTAGATACGCCAAACACCCTTTCTCGACCATATGCCGAGCCTTCAAGAAAGAGATAACCCGACTGGCTGTATCGTTTGTGGAGCCCCTCCTCTCTAACCCTAGCAACCCTAGCATCGCTAATGTAACAGTCTTGGCATGACAATCAAGGACGGTGTGGTATGGGGATAGCCAATCCATCCCCAGGATGACCTCAAAATCAATCATATCAAGCAACAGGAGATCTGCTCTAGTCTCGATACCACAGAAGGTGACCACACAAGACCGGTAGATCCGATCCACAACCACAGAATCGCCCACATGAGTGGACACATGAACAGGAGTGCCCAAGGGCTCAGGAGTAATACCTAGAAAACGAGCAAACAGAGATGACACATATGAATAGGTGGACCCTGGGTCAAATAATACCGAAGCATCTCTACCGCAGATGGAAATAGTACCTGTGATAACCACATCTGAGGCCAATGTATCTGGTCTGGCCGGGAGAGCATAGAATCTGGCTGGAGCGCCGGCTGGCTGGCCTCTACCCGACTGAGCAGTAGCTGGCTGACCTCTCCCTGTCTGGCCTCCACCTCTAGGACGGCCCCTACTAGTCTGCCCTCCACCTCTAGGTAGCGGGGAAGCTGGTGCTGAAATCATAGGTTGCTGACCCTGCTGTACTGACTTGCCCCAAAGCCTGGGGCAGGTCCTCTTCTTGTGGCCTGGGTCTCCACACTCGTAGAAAACTCTGGGCACTCTGCTGCCTTGAAGCCTGGCCCTGATGGCCTGAATACCCACCGGAGGAACCAAAAATGGCTGGAGGATGGTACGAACTCTCTGGCGTAGCACTGGGATAGGGGCCAGAAGAACCCTGGGGACCTGAATGTCCACTGGAGGAACCCTGAATAGCTGGCGGGCGATAAGAACTCCCTTGTATGGCACTGAAATAGGGGCGTGCTGGAGCACCCTAAGCCGGTGGTGGTGCTGGATGTGGGGGCCTGCTGGGCTGACCCCTACCAAATTGACCTCTACCCCTAGCCGGGGTACCTCTGAAATCTCCGGAGAATCGGGCCCTCTTGTCCTGCTGCACCTGCTCCCTACCTCTCAAACGGTAGCCCTCAATCCTCCGAGCAATCTCCACCACTAGATGATAAGAAGTCCTCATCTCCACCTCTCGGGCCATGTTGGCCCTAATGCCTGGATGCAACCCTGCAACAAACCTCCGCACTCTCTCTGCGTTAGTAGGAAGTATCATCAATGCATGGCAGGATAACTCTTAAAACCTCGCCTCATAATTAGTCACGGACATCTGACCCTGCTCAAGCTGCTCAAACTGGTACCGCAGCTCTTCCCTCTCAGAGGGTAGAATATACCGATCCAGGAATAACTGGGTGAACTGACCCCAAGTGATAGGAGGAGAGCCTGCGGGACTGCCAAAAACATAGGACTTCCACCATCTACGGGCCCTTCCCTCAAGCTGAAAGGTGGTGAAGTCAACTCCGTGCGACTCCAATATCCTCATATTGTGCAGTCTGTCCCTGCACCTATCAATGAAATCCCGAGCATCCTCATGACGCTCACCCCCGAAGAGAGGAGGTGAAGTCTAGTCCATCTATCCAACAGCTTCTGCGGGTCACCATTCGCAGCTGGTCTGGGCTCAGGCACCACTGCAGCAACTGGCTGAGTCCCATCCGAGGGTAGTGCACCCGGTGTTTGATATACTGCAGCTGCATGACCATGAGCCTGGGCAGTAGGGGTCTCTGCTCCCCCTCCTGCCTGTGATGTAGCAGGATCTGCTTGAAATAAACCAGCCTAAGTCATGGTGTCCATGAACCGTAGCATTCGGCCCATGATCTCCTGAAAAACTCGATGCTGTCATAAAGCCCGCCGGGGTAGGCTCAGCTGCGGTCACCTCGCCCTGCTCCTCAATAGTAGGATCTCCCGCCGGATTCGCTGGTGGTGCTACTGGTACAGCTCTGGGATGCCCTCGTCCCCTACCTCGGGCCGGTGCCCTCCCCCGGCCTCCACCTCGGCCTCTAGCAACAGGGGGAGCGGAACCTCCTGGGTCAGGAACATCTGCCGTGCGAGTCCTCACCATCTGTGAGAGAATAGAAGAGAGAAACTTAGTGTACTATCCACTGCACGATAGGAAATGAATAAGGAGTAGTTTCCTAATACCCTATAGCCTCTCGAAGATAAATACAGACGTCTCCGTACCGATCCGCAAGACTCTATTAGGTTAGCCCATGACTAGTGAGACCTACTTGAACCTAGTGCTCTGATACCATGTTGTCACGACCCAATTTCACCTCAAGTCGTGATGGCGCCCAACACAGTTGTCGGGCAAGCCAAGCGGAAAAGTATTAATAAATTCTCATTTTACTTACTAAAACGATTATGACATTTTCTTAATTAGAAATTAAAGCGTACGACAGTAATCAACATTAGAAATAGTCATACATCCAAAAAGATTAGTCTACTAATGTGTGTTCCAAGACCCGGTGTCACAAGGCGTGGGCAACTAGTAGAATATATAAAAGAATAATACTACCCTACTGTCTGAAATAGAATAGACAGCCAAAAATAAATAGAAGACTCCATCGGGCTGCTGTAAGGCATAGGAAGAGAGCAGCTCACCGTGGAATCTCGGGCGATCAAGGATATGCACCAGCCTGGTAGTCAGATGTACCTGCCTCAGACCCTGTACATTTAAGTACAGAAGCGTAGTATGAGTACATAAATAATATGTACCCAGTAAGTATCCTGTCTAATCTCGAAGAAGTAGAGACGAGAGGTCGACATAACACTTACTAGGGTCAAATAACATGATAGGTGATATACTAAGCATGGATAGCACAATAAATAACAGTTTATAGCATGAAGCAACAAGCCCTTAACTAGGTGATATAACAATTAACCCATTTCATTTCAAGGCATATAACAAGGATTTATCCACAGCGTTATGCCAGTCAATAAGCATACGCAAGTAGTGCCGAGGTCGTACGGCCCGATCCAACATAAAAATAAAGTGTGCACTGCTAGAGGGTCGAATGGCGCGAACCATAGATGCATCTATTATCCCGCTCGCGAATCATCCATGCGACGCGGTAAAATGTATTTAAGCACATCAACAGGCAGATAAGATCAAACATCAGGAGAACAAGTACTCACAAAATATCAGCTTCTCTTTTTTAAAGGCCAGAATATAGTGTTCCACTTATTAGATCCGCTTACCATATTCAACAAGATTAAAGAAGTCTCGAATTAATCATAAAGTCACAAGAACATCACATAAAGCATGCTTTAGGGTCCTAAACTACCCGAACTTAAGCATAATAGTAGCTACGCACGGGCCCTTGTCACCAAGCGCGTACGTAGCCCCCACATTTAGTGACAAATTATTCAATTATTATACCTATGGGGACATTTCCTTCTTACGAGGTTAGATAGGAGACTCGCCTCGCTCCAAAGTGCACTTCCAATACCAAGAACGAGCCCGAACTCTCAATTTGGAGCCGAACGATCCAAAACTAGTTAAATGAGGTAAGAACTAGTCAATACAAGCTCACAAGATCACATTCCAACTATTAACACAGTTTCCCAACCATAAACACGAGTTTTCTAAAATCCGACCCTGGGCCCACGTGCCCGGATTTCGAAATTTTTTAAAGGAAGTTGTTCTTTGTAACCTAAGGATCAATAATATATGATTTCTACTTCATTTCATAACCAATTTCGTGGTAAAATCTAAGTTTTATCAAAACCCTAGGTCTAGATCTAACTCCTTGATTTCTCCAAATCTTTAGGTGTTAATCTACCCAAAACTCGAGTATTAAACTTAGAAATAAGGGGGATGAACTTACCTCACGATGCTATGTGGAAATCCCTTCTCAAGAGCTCCAAAATCGCTCAATACCCGTGTGCCAAAAGGTAAAAAATGGCTAGAGCTCGTATTAAATGAAGCTCACCGCCCCAGCGTTTTCCGCATCTGCGGTCAGGGGACTGCATCTACGAGAAATAGGCTGCATCTGTGGAAATGGCCAAGCGGGTTGGGACCGCTTCTGCGGTCTTGAAGCCGCTTTTGCGTAGCCGCTTCTGTGACTTGGGAGTCGCTTCTGCGATTTTAGGCCTGGCCTGCCTTGGCCGCATCTGTGATAGGACGACCGCTTCTGCAGTCTCGCACCTCCGGCTGTCCAACCGCAGGTGCGGTTATGACAGAAACCAGATGCTTCAGCCCTTTTCAACTTTTCCAACTTCACTAGAGCCTCGTCCGATTGACGCTCGGGGCTCTCGGGCCCCGCCTGAACATACCGACAAGTCTGAAATCATGAAACGGACCTGCTCGAACCTTCATAACACCCGAAACAACGCTAAATCAAAGAATCACCCCCTAAAATCAATTGAATCAAACTTATGAACTTCAGGTTCTAAATTCTCCTCTAACAAGCCGAAACGCACTTAAACTACTCGGATTTATACCAAATTTTGCGGGCAAGTCTTAAATGATATATTGGACCTGTACTGGGCTTCGGAACCAACATACAATCTCGATACCAATGTGATCACTCATTATTTAGTTTCTTTAATTCCTTAGAATTTCCAGTTTAACAATTTTCAACAAAAATTCATTACTCGGGCTAGGGACCTCGGAATTCGATTCCGGGCATACACCCAGGTCCCATATTTTCCTACGGACCCTCCAGGACCGTCAAATAACGAGTCCGGGTCCGTTTACTAAAAATGTTGACCAAAGTCAAACTTAGCCTTTTAAGAAAATCTTAAGGAATCAAGTGAGCCTATTTCAACCCAAACTCTTCCAAAACCCGAACCAACCATCCCCACAGGTCGTAAATCAGATAAAGCAAGCGCGGGAAGTTTTATTTAGGGGAACGGGATTCTAAAAGGTAAAACGACCGGTCGGGTTGTTACATACAGTCACTCAATGGAGATGTTAGCCTTTGTCTGGAATGAAGATGGATGAACAGGCACTTCAGCCTGGAACTGATGAAATTCGGGGAAAATATGGAAGCGGTCACTATACTAGGGGGGGGGGGGGGCAACACATGACCTCGACTTAAGATTACATAGTTTGGCATATTTGTTTGGCCAAGTAATTACTTGCTTAGCATGGAATTGGGTGTAATTGGAGGGGTGTAATTACACTCTCCAATTCTCAAAGGGGAGGTGAGAATTAGTGGTAATTATACTGTTTAATTACAAGGTTGCTTTTTACAGCTTGTTTGGATGGTTGTTACCAATTGTATTGTATCTTATTGTTACTTTAAATACGATGTTTGTTTTGATTGTTACTTAAATTTTATTTTATCTTACCGTTAAATCTGTCATTACATAGATGAAATGTGCCACTTTATATAACGATCGATTTGGTGTGATCGAGTCGTTACCTTGTCTTTTTCTCTCTATATCACCCTTTATTATTATTAAATAATTTTATTTTATCATTTATCCTACCTTTTTATATAGTAATGTTATCCTGTATCATAATTTTTTAAAAATAATATTATAAGTTTATTCTTCATATTGGTGGTGCGTGATATCACAGAACGATTGCAAATGATTCAATCTATCCAAACATTATTTTTATCAAACGATACAGTACAATACAATATAGTACGATACGATACATTATGAAACGATGCGTAACAAGCATCAAAACAAGCCGTTAGTTTCTTTCCTTTTTATTTTTATTTTAATTTATTTTCTTTATAACTTCTTATTTCTATTTTTTATATTTTGTAGTTTTATTTTTACTTTTAAATTTCATTTGAAATATATATATATATATATATATATATATATATATATATATACACACACACACACACATTATTTTTCTTTTATTTCTCTATCTTTACTTCTTGCGATTCCATGTAATTGCTTATACTTTATTTTTTTTTATTAATTTTATTATTCTATTTTTTGAAACTACACCTCCTAATATTAGAAATAATAGTTATTAACAAACTTGGCATATAATGAATAATGCAATTAAAGTGGAATTTCGTTGTTGAATGCGGTTATAAACTTATTATGTTTCCTAATCTTAAGTTGTAGTGGAACTTACTATTATTATGTTGGAATTTGACATATGTTAAAATATTATTTTTTGGATCTTAAAATTGTGTTATATTCATGGTTCCAATATACTTGTTTAGTAGTATTGGCTCACATTGCATGTTGTTTATGTTTTAGTTAGCACTGATAGATTAATTTTGTCAAACATTTGAATAATGTTATGACATTATATTTATAAATATTAATTTATTTTATAAAATATGAATTCCATGATGTTCTTACAAACGTATGTTTTTAGTTTTTGTAAGTATCTAAACTATATAT
>NW_017676776.1:18029-23322 GCF_001879085.1 Nicotiana attenuata
TATATATATATATAAATTATTTTTACAATTTTAGTTATAAATATATGATTACTAATTAATGTATATTCATGAAAAAATATACATCTTAAATACCAAATATAATATCATTTATACTTATAAAAATTTGTAGGCATATTTATTATATTAACTTTTAAGTTTTTATAATTATTTAATTTAAATTTTAATCTACTGTGTAATTACATTTGTGCAATCAAACAGTAAATTTGTAATTACACTATGACAAACAAAAGGTCGTCGTAATTACGCAACTGTGTAATTACTAGGATGTGTAATTGCTACCCTAGTAATTACAGCAATTCCAATTACCTGGTGGCTTTCCAAACAGACCCTTAATGTCCGAACACAATTAATTTAGCTCATCATCAAATCCAAATATATCAAAATTTAAACATCTCGAAATTCCTTATCAAACCTGAAGAGGCCAATCTACTCAATTTTCAGAACTTAGGTGGGGAGAGTTCCCCTCCGTCTCCGTGAAGATTTATGCGGCACTGATCTTTTGAGGTACACTTTGAACTATTTAACTTGTAAACTTTTAATTTAGTATAGTGCTTTAATTAAGTGTTGTCTTTTGTGCTTGCAAATTAGCTGCAGAAGGCTGTCGTTTTTAGCTTGTATGATTAAATTAGTTCTTCTTCCTCCATAGCTAGTTTGTTTTAGGCAAAATACATAATTTATCCATTCATCTTGCACCCAAATCCTTGTTACACATCTGTTGACCACGGGTTTAACGTTACACATCAAACTTTTCAAAAGTGTGTCAATAACACACCACTTTTGACCACCCTAGTTAATACTCAATGTTGTGTATACACGCACCTATTTAAATTAAAACTGTCACAACCCAATTTCACCTCAAGTCGTGATGGCGCCCAACACCGTTGTCGGGCAAGCCAAAGCGGAAATGTTAATAAAATTCTCATCTTACTTACTAAAACAATTGCGACATTTTCTTAAATAGAAACTAAAGCATGCAATAATAATCAACATTTAGAAATAGTTATACATCCCAAAAGAGTAGTCTACTAATGTGTGTGCCAAGACCTGGTGTCACAAGTACGTGGGCAGCTAGTAGAATATACAAAAGAATAATACTATCCTACTGTCCGAAGTAGAATAGACAGCTAAAAGTAAAGAAAAGACTTCATCGGCTGCTAAACGGCATAGGAAGGGAGCAGCTCACCGTGGAACCTCGGGCGATCAAGGATATGCACCAGCATGGTAGTCAGATGTACCTGCCTCAGGTCCTGTACATTTAAGTACAAAAACGTAGTATAAGTACATAAACAATATGTACCCAGTAAGTATCCTGTCTAATCTCGAAGAAGTAGAGATGAGAGGTCGACATGACTCTTACGAGGGTCAAATAACATGATAGGTGATACACTAAGCATGGATAGCACAATAAATAACAATTTATAGCATGAAGCAACAAGCCCTTAACTAGGTGATATCACAGTTAACCCATTTCATTTCAAGGCATATAACAAGGTTCCATCCAGAGCAATATATCAGTCAATAAGCATACGCAAGTAGTGCCGAGGTCGTACGGCCCGATCCTACATAAAATAAAGTGTGCACTGCCGGAGGGTCGAACGACGCGAACCATAGATGCATCTATTACCCCGCTCGCGAATCATACATGCGACGTGATCAAATGTATTTAAACACATCAACAGGCAGATAAAATCAAACATCAGGAGAACAAGTACTCACAAAATATCAACTTCTCCTCTTAAAAGGGTCAGAATATAGTGTTCCACTTATTAGATCCGCTTACCATATTCAACAAGATTAAAGAAGTCTCGAATTAATCATATAGTCATAAGAACATCACATAAAACATGCTTTAGGGTCCTAAACTACTCGGACTTAAGCATAATAGTAGCTACACACGGGCCCTCGTCACCAAGCCCGTACGTAGCCCCCACATTTAGTGACAAATCATTCAATTATTATACCTATGGCGACAATTCCCTCTTACAAGGTCAGATAGGAAACTCACCTCGCTCCAAAGTGCACTTCCAATACCAAGAACGAGCCCGAACTCTCAATTTGGAGCCGAACGATCCAAAACTAGTTAAATGAGGTAGGAACTAGTCAATACAAGCTTGCAAGATCGTATTCTAACTATTAAAGCAATTCCCCAACCTTAAACACAAGTTTTCTAAAATCCAACCCCGAGCCCATGTGCCCGAATTCTGACATTTTTCGAAGATAGTTGTTCCTTGTAACCTAAGGATCAATAATATATGATTTTTCTACTTCGTTTCTAAACCAATTTCGTGGTAAAATCTAAGTTTTATCAAAACTCTAGGTTTTGCTCTAACCCCTTGATTTCTCCAAATCTTTAGGTGTTAATCTACCCAAAACTCGAGTATTAAACTTAGAAATAAGGGGGATGAACTTACCTCACGATGCTATGTGGAAATCCCTTCTCAAGAGCTCCAAAATCGCTCAATACCCGTGTGCCAAATGGTTAATAATGGTTGGAGCTCGTATTAAATGAAGCTCACTGCTTCAGCAATTTCCGCATCTGCGGTCAGGGGACCGCATCTGCGAGAAGGAGGCCGCATCTGCGGAATTGGCTTAACGGGCTGGGATCGCTTCTGCGGTCTTGAAGCCGCTTCTGTACAGCCGCTTCTGCGGCTAAGGAGCCGCTTCTGCGGTTTGGCCTGGCCAGCCCTAGGCCGCATCTGCGGTCTCGCACCTACGGCTGACCAACCGCAGGTGCGGTTATGACAGCAGCTGAAGCTTCAGCACTTATCAAATTTTCCAACTTCACTCGAGCCTCGTCCGATTGACGCTCGAGGCTCCCGGGCCCCGCCTAAGCATACCGACAAGTTTGAAATCATGAAACGGACTTGCTCGAACCTTCGAATCGCCCGAAACAACGCTAAATCTAAGAATCACCCCCTAAAACCAATTGAATTAAACTTATGAACTTCAAGTTCTTAATTCACTTCCAATGAGCCGAAACGCACTTAGACTACTCCGATTGACACCAAATTTTGAGGACAAGTCTTAAATGTTATATTGGACCTGTACTGGGCTCCGGAACCAACAGACGAGCCTGATACCAATGTGATCAATCATTATTTAGTTTCTTTAAATCCTTGGAATTCAGTTTTAACAATTTCTAATAAAAATTCATTACTCGGGCTAGGGACCTTGGAATTCGATTCCAGGCATACGCCCAGGTCCCATATTTTCCTACGGACCCTTCGGAACCGTCAAAACATAGATCCAGGTCCGTTTGCTAGAAATTTTGACCAAAGTCAAACTTGGCCTTTTAAGAAAAACTTAAGGATTCAAGTGGGCTTATATCAACCCAAACCCTTCCAAATCCCAAACCAACCACCCCCGCAAGTCGTTAATTAGCTAAAGCAAGCGTGGGAAGTTTTATTTAGGGGAACGAGGTTCTAAAAAGTAAAAGGACCGATCGGGTCGTTACATTCTCCACCTCTTAAACAAGCGTTCATCCTCAAACGGACATAGAAAAGTACTTGAGGTGCCGAATAAGTGTGGATATCTGCTCCGCATGTCCTCCTCGGACTCCTAGGTCGCCTCCTCGACTGGTTGGCCCATCCACTGGACCTTTACCGCTGAAATCCTCTTGGATCTTAACTGGAGATCCTGCCTATCAACAATGGCTACTGGCTCCTCTTCATAACCCAAACTCTCATCCAGCTGAATAGTACTGAAGTCCAACACATGGGACAAGTCGGCATGATACCTCCGAAGCATAGACACGTGGAAAACTGGATGGACTCCCTGTACGCAGTGAAACCAGAGGGCCCGATTTCCCGCCATTATGCCATCTCGGGGAGGTACATCGAGACCCCGAGGACACGAAGCCACGACTTAGCCCTCTCTTTTGGGGCTTGTCAAGACCCGATTCGTGGTCGAGATCGGGATAAAGAGGGGAAGCCCCCATGACGCGCGGTTGAGTCTGACAGGCTGGCCTATCCATAGCCTATGCTGAGGCGTCGAGTCAAGACATCACATCTCCATATTTCGTAAATTAGATATACATGTATTCGTAACCGATTTTTCCTCTCCTATATAAAGGGGACTCGCCCTACCTTGTAAGGGAATGATGTTGCTCCCACAATTCTACAAACTGCAATAATATCTTTCTCTCTCTCTTCTTACTGAAACTTACTATCTCTCTCTAATACCGAGGATACCTCGATATCCTTTGCCTCCATATGTGTTCTTCATCTTTATGTGTGTTCTTCATCATACAACTCAATTTTGGTTATAAATAACTTCGTTTGATTATATCTCTAGCTGTTATACTACTCTCGATTGTCCCCGATAGCCCGAGCTCGACCTCGAGGTCGACCTCGAAGTCCCCATCGGCCAAGCTTACATCCGGGTAGCAGTCCCTTCGGTTCGAACATTATCTCGTTTTAGCTCACGCTCCACCGTTAAATTTCATAATACTAGCATCATCTGCTCTAACAACTAGCTTGGGAATAGATGACGTATTTTTAGAGTCCCATTTCATAAATTTAATTGTCGTTACCATTTTCACGGTAAATAGTTTGGCGCCCACCGTGGGGCTAAAAATAATAGTGATTATTTTCTTGCTAGTTTCATTACACAAACGCATATCATCTTTCACACTTTTTCTTGTCCAAGATCCTTTGATTTCAGGTAAAAATGTCTGGCTCAGTAAATAGAGTTGAGAACGACCGCCTCGAAGATCACGGGGAAAATGGTATAGCTATCCCGGCCGCCGGAGCACCACTACAGGATTCCGATAACGCACCCGGATCAATACTAGCGGATGCGGACTCACAGGACGCACAGCAAGTCAAAGAAACTTCTCACACCAACAGAGGCGCACGACACAGTGACCGATAGGAAGTTCAAAAAGCCCTGGCCCGGGAAGAACAGGAAGTTAGTCTTCACGATATTTTTGAAATGTTGCAGGCACAACAACTGGCCATTGCTCAGTTGCAAAGCCATCCGAGGGCCCCCAGCGCAGCAACACCGGAGACAGCTTCCCCTGACGAGCGCACCATCAGTCACGCATGCACGAAGAAAAACAGCGACTTTCAAGATGACCCCGCCGCAGAAACATACGCCGATGTCATCGAAGTAGCAGCGGCGGAAACCGACAAGTCGGAGGCCGAACAAAGAAAGTAAGAAACACCACAAGAAGTCGCATCTTGCTCCCTGATAGGACGAATGAGATCGCATCCGGCTTCGAATGAACAGACAACACTGGCCTTTGCTCGGGGTTTAAAAAGAGCATACCCGC
>NW_017676776.1:24147-25805 GCF_001879085.1 Nicotiana attenuata
CTAAAAATAATAGTGATTATTTTCTTGCTAGTTTCATTACACAAACGCATATCATCTTTCACACTTTTTCTTGTCCAAGATCCTTTGATTTCAGGTAAAAATGTCTGGCTCAGTAAACAGAGTTGAGAACGACCGCCTCGAAGATCACGGGGAAAATGGTATAGCTATCCCTGCCGCCGGAGCACCACTACAAGATCCCGATAACGCACCCAGACCAGTACTAGCGGACGCGGACTCGCAGGACGCACAACTAGTCAACGAAACTTCTCACACCGACAGAAGCGTGCGACACAGCGACCGATAGGAAGTTCAAAAAACCCCGGCCCGGGAAGAACAGGAAGTTAGTCTTCACGTTATTTTTGATATGTTGCAGGCACAACAACTGGCCATTGCTCAGTTGCAAAGCCATCCGAGAACTCCCAGCACACCAGCACCGGAGATAGCTCCCCCCGCCGAGCAAATACCCGAGAGATCAAATGATATCGGGTCAACGGCCGACCCCACCATAGTGAAGATGCTAGAGGATCTTACCAAAAGGATCGAATCGGGTGAAAAAATGATTGCAGCCAACGATAAAAAAGTCGAGACCTACAACTCTCGAGTGGATCATATCCCGGGAGCACCCCCGGTCCTAAAAGGTCTGGATTCGAAGAAATTTGTACAGAGGCCATTCCCCGAGGAAGCGGCCCCGAAGGCCATTCCTAAAAAATTCAGGATGCCAGAACTCCCCAAATACAACGATACTACCGATCCCAACGAGCATGTCACCGCCTATACCTGCGTTGTAAAAGGCAACGATATAAAAAATGACGAAATCGAGTCCGTGTTGCTGAAAAAATTCGGAGAAACACTTTCGAAGGGGGCCATGATGTGGTATCACAACTTGGCTCCCGACTCCATAGATTCATTCACCATGCTAGCAGACTCCTTTGTAAAAGCACACGCGGTAGCCATAAAGATAGCAACGAGGAAGTTCGACGTTTTCAAAATCAAGCAAAGAGAGAATGAGATGCTGCGGGAATTCGTGTCCCGCTTCCAAATGGAACGAATGGAGCTGCCACCCGTCTCCGACGACTGGGCGGTACAGGCCTTCACCCAAGGCCTGAACGAACGAAGCTCAGTGGCCTCGAAACAGCTGAAGCAGAACCTGATCGAATACCCGGCCGTGACTTGGTCGGACGTCCACAACCGGTACCAGTCAAAGATCAGGGTCGAGGACGACCAGCTGGGAGCCCCTTCGGGCTCGGTATACCCAAGTAGACTCCTGGTAAGAGAAGTGAGACCAAACAAAGAAAGGTACCAGTCGTACCTCGAAGACAGGAGGAACGTCCCAAGACGCAACCTACCTCGCAACGATCGAAGGATAGATCGAGGACAGGACCCTCGAGGACTCATCAACAGAACCAGGTTCGATCAAATCAGTATTTGAGAAACAGAATCGCACGACAAGAAAGAACAAAAGTGAAGTTTTTCCTAACTCCATAGCTTCTAGGGGATAAATACAGACGTCTCCGTACCGATCCCTCAGACTCTATCGAGTTTGTCCGTGAGTAGCGAGACCTATGTAACCTAGAGCTCTGATACCAACTTGTCACGACCCGGATTTCCCACCATCGGGGGTCGTGATGGCGCCTACTATCGGAGCTAGGCAAGCCAAG
>NW_017676776.1:26438-30313 GCF_001879085.1 Nicotiana attenuata
GCATGATTTTCACCCTTTGCATGCATAGTTTACCCATACCCTTTTTTTTCACTAGCTAAGCCCCTAAAGCGTTTATTAAACCTTATTACAAACTAGAATGAATAAAATTACATACAGAAAAGTAAAAAAAAATACAACCAAAGGAGAGACCTGAATTACAGACTTCCTGTCTGAATTATGAGATAGACCAACTCAAAGACCATTGATCCAAAGCCTTTCACCTATTTGAGTGTGTCAGAGTTCCCTAAGAGCCTCAATAGGACTCCGGGCAGTGCTCACACCCAAATTGTATCACCAGAGTAGGGGACAAGTGCAGTGTGAAAGTGCCAGCCCTCAAGTGTCCAAGTTTAGAGGGAACTCAAAGGGTCCCAAGGCAAGGCTCACAAGAGGGGGGCAGAACTTAAGTCTAAGAGAGAGTGCAAGTGAAGAAAACGGAGTTTTAAAGAACTAAGAAAGTACAAAAGAGGGAGAAGGGGCTGGGAAACAGTCATAAACAAGTCATACAAAGGGTTCAGGGATTGGGAAAATTGCCAAAGAGCCTATGTACTTAGGCATTAGCTAATCCTGGGCATACACAGCAATAGAGAGTGCTGTTATACTTACAGAATCAAGAAGAATACACAACACATGATGGTGACATAGAGGTTATGATTCCAGGGGAATCAAGTTTGAGCCATAGACAATAATATTTAATACTGTCATGCCTCAAACAAACCATTAATATCAAACACATTGGGGTATGGGGGTTTGGGATTCATAATAGGAGAAGATTATGCTAAAGTAAACCCTGAACTGAGCACAAACAGTAGGCAGACATGCAAGTAAAGGTATTAAATAAACACATTGTTTGTGATTGCTAAAAATCTTAATTCAAGGAGGCAAAATACAGTAAAAGCAGTAGCAGGACTTTGAAAAACAGGCCACAGTACAAGTAACAAGAGAGAATGCTTTTTTTTTTTAATGTGAGTGTGAGTTCAGAAACCTAAGAGTGTTCGTGTGTGTTGTGTTAATGAGAGTGCAGGGCATTTATAGTTTGAAAATAGGTGCAGAAATAAGGCAAGAATCATAGTTTGTAGTAATTATGGAACTATGTACCAATTAAAATCAATCACTATATGGACTTCCTTTAATTAAGGAGTTCAAACTTAAACGGTAATGGACAGAAATTATTTAAGGAAGGAGATCAAGTAAACATCTTGTGCAAAGTAGACAATTGGGGGTAAATACATAGGAGTTTAATTAAGGGAAGAATTAATGAAGAATCTTTGAAATACACGGTTAACCAAATAAGGTAAGAAACACAATAAATCAATCAGCACATAGTAAATCAAGGAGTCAGGGATTCGAAGTTACAAATAAACCAAGTCAGAAATAGGAGAATCGAAAGGCTAAGAAAAGTTTTCAAATCAACCTAAGAAACAGGGAAATTAGTAAAACAAGGAAAGAATCAATCAGACTTACACAAGGAGGTCTGAAATCAGTCCACAATTAAGGGTTATTTTGAGAGGGAAATTTAGCATATATAAAGAGTGCACAAACATTAGGCATCTGAGGTTAAACCATGGCAAAGAGAAGCAGCAATAATAATTACAAAGTCTGTAGATAGTGAAACATGGTAGTCACATAGGTCAACTTAGTAATAGGGAGAAGAGGGTATCAGAAGCATGCAAAAAAGTCAAGTAAAAGACCTTTCTGGAAAGTATAGTTTAGTTCAAAGATTGCAAGAAACCAAATCACATAGAGAAACAGAAGTTGAAACCAGGACTTTGAATCCAGTCGAGCAACTTCAAATAGACGAAGCAGTTTTCAGAAGCTCGAATAGGTCCAAAGGAATTAGGGCTTCGAAATCAAACAAATTCAGAGATGAGGAACAAGCAAATCGCATAGCAAACAGTCTCAAAACTCGAATGAACCCCAAATTTTGGGGTTTTCACCATCAATCGAGTATAGAGATGAAAGACAAGAGAATCAGGCTAAAATATCAACAAAGAGAATAAAATTAGAAACCTTAAGAAGAACTAAGACTTTTAACACAAAGAAACACAGCAGAAGAACAACATAAGAAACACAGTAAAAGAATCAACATAAGAAACACAGTAGAAGAATCAACATAAGAAACACAGTAGAAGAACAACATAAGAAGCACAGTAAAACATGTTAAAAATCAGAAAAGCTTTGAAATGACTTAACAGAACCCTAAATCGGAAAAGGTAAAGATTTTGAAGGTAAAGTTTTGGAAGAAACTTTGAGAAAATGTTTAAAAGCTTAGAGAAACACAGATATATAACGGATCTAAAAGAATCAGAAGAACCTCGAAGGCTAGGGTTTCAGAATGAGAAAGGCTTGGAAAGTCATTGGTCTAAGCAGGAGAAGTCAAAATCAGGCTTGAACAGCCATGGCTGGCCGGAGCAAGGTCGGAGACAGCCATAGAACTCGAATGAAACAAAGTCTGGGCTAAGCTTCTTCAAGGTCTGACCTCGAAACAATAGTAACCAGGCATGTAGGAGTCGTAGGAGGCAGGTACAGGCCTTTAATGGCTTTGGAAGCCATGGATTTAGGCGATTTTAGGGTGGAAGTGGAGGGAGGTGATGTTGGGCTTACTTGTGTATATTTTAATATTAATTTACTCATATTTTTACTACTTTTTAGTTGTATTTCATATTAAATATATCCAATATTCTTCAATTATGAAAAAAATACTAATTACGTGAATTTTGGTGAATTAGGAAAATTCTGGATTAAAATGGGAGAAAACTTTGGTTAAAGTTCTATGCATGACGTGACTTTGACGGTGATTGTTTTTAAGTAAAGGATTGAATTGGGTGGAAATATTCCAAGTAACATGAAGAAGCAACTAATAACGTGGTTTGAAGAGACTAAGTGGCATTTGAATTATGAAAGGCTTGCAACGTGAGGAATGCAAAAGTTAGGCGGCAGGCTCACTGGTTTGTGCGCCAGGTCCAGCGCGACGCGCTGGCCTGGACCTCCATTACGGGATTTTTCCTATTTTGCCCGGGACAAGGTTATTTCAGCCTTACACTGTTTCAACTTGTATAAAAGGGGTCCTAAACCTATTTTAGAGGGAGGAGGACGTTTTTGAGAGGAAAACACAAGCATAGAGCCGCCGTGGAGGCCGGAATTCATCAAGTTCCATCTTTTCTTCCACTAAACTTAGTAATTTTTATGTTTCTTTGTATGATTTGTTGTTTTGCTACCATGTCTATGTGGTGCTAAACTTCACGTTCTAGGGTTGTGGTTCTTTCATGACTAATATTATTCGGATATTGATTTTGATTTCTTAGTTTATCATATTGGTTTATTTATTCAATCCTGCACTTAATTATTTGATTGCTTGATCACCAATTGAATACTATCTACGAATCTAGAGTTGAACTCGAAACTGGGAATTCTAGATTGCATATAGGCTTGAGTAGAGCAAGTTCTTGAACCTGGGCATCGGGGAACGATTCGCGGTTAGGATAGACATATACCTAATTGCCTTGCTTGGTTGATTTACATGAATTATAAATGCGTTCTTGTTGATTTCAACTCCATAGACATATAGGCGTTAGGTTAGCTTGAATAGGCGAGTAAGAACTCGACAGATTCTTATGAGCAATATTAACCCTGTCAACCAATAAACTAGATAAATTAGTTAGTCAGTTCAATTGAAGAATACAATAGGAATGTTATATAGCCCATAACCCTAGATCGTTTTCATTACATTGATATCATAAAAATCTGATCTTTCTCTGTTCAAAGTTCATTATTTATATTTCTTAATTTAATTAGTTTAGAATCAAATATTTTTACGTTTAATTCTTGTTTAGATAATTAAGATAGTCTAATTTAGTTATAGTTAATCACAAGTCCTC
>NW_017676776.1:33639-39427 GCF_001879085.1 Nicotiana attenuata
ATGATTCTGCCTGGACTAGCGCGATCGCGCTAGTGTTCGCGCTAGTCCCGCCCCAGAAATCACTGGGTTGGGTCGTTTTAAAGTTTTTTATTTTTTATTTTTTATTTTTTTTTCTTTAGTCTAACTTAATATCCCCCCCCCCCCCGTCTATTTCCCCACACTTAATTCATTGCTCGTCCTCGAGCAATCAAACTATACTCTCTAGAGGTTCCACTCAACAATTTCTCTTAACGCCTTACACCCAGAATAATTCACTTATGCTACGCCTAGTAGTGAACAATAGCCTCAAAAGTCGACTCTCAAGTGCCAAGCAATATTCACACTTCCTCAAAGTACTCTACACAGAAGTCAAGACTTGCTTTTCCTTCACGAATCACATGCCCTCACAATCACAGCAAAGAGAATAAAATTAATTCATACATTCGAGTCTCATGCTCACATATATCAAAGAAAATCGATCACCCTCACAAAAGAAGTCACTTGCATGTAATTGGTACCATAAGCTTGCCCATAATGTAAATCTCTACTAATGTAGGCTCACTCGATCTAAAATCAATTAGGACTTTTTCATGATTGTAATGTGGGCTAAGGGACGGGTAGGGTATATCTAGGATTAGTGACTAACCCTCCTAAGCACTTTAACACATCACATGATAACTTAGGCGCAAATTCTTCAATCCCAACTTCAATTTCACAAATAAAATCACTCCCAAAAGTTTTCCCTCTTCCTTTAAGCATCATCTTAATGTATACTCCACTAGCAAAAATAAAATATTTATTCAACCACATTTTTTTTTCAATTTCCACTAGTGGCATATTCTTTTACAAAAAAAATTGCACCTTTCTTTACTTCACTGGTTCCACTCCAAAGTCACCCCACTCTTAGTCCCTTCTTACTTCTTTTAGCGCTCATTTTGCAATTAAAGTGCTTTAAGAGGAAAAGGGAACAATGTCAATTAAGAATAAAGAGGGTATAGGCTTGTAATGTGGGTGCCAAATAAAAGTCTATAGGCTCAAAAGGTTTAACTAGGGATAGATTATATTTGAGGTAAGCAATTAAGCTCAAAAAGATCAAAGAAAGCCTAAAACCATTTTTCAAACCGAGCATCACCTAAAATTTCGCTTCGACTCACATACCGGGCAAGTTCTAGACACAAGTACAACACATGGACTACACAAAAACCTCACCACACATGGCATATGACTCATTCCAGATTAACTCATCGAGACACTCCATTATGAGCATTCAAGTCAGTGACAAACATACAAATTAAGGCACTTTAGTGAAATTCAACCAATAGGAGTAAGCGTTACACTCGACGCTATAGGTTCTCTTTTGATTCTCTAGCTCGTAGCCCATTAAACCTAATCTAGAAATCAAAAAGAAAATAAAATAACTAAAAAAAACTACCTATACCCGGTTCAAGTTTAAACCCTTGGAAAAGAACCGTGGCCCAAAGAAAAACCAAGGGAGAGTTACTACACTACCTAAAAATAAAAATAAAAATAAAAAATCTTTTTGGTATTTTTCTAGACTAACTTCCCTCAAGAAAATTGTCCAAAGAATCCGCCATCAGGAAGAGTCTTCATATTTTCCATTTTTTTTTTGATCGACTTAGTCCCTCAAGAACCCCGCCGAAAGATCCATCGTCGGGACAAGCCACTTACCTAGTTTAAACTAATGAGCTAACTAATGAACTATTACTAAATTACTAAAACTGTCAAAGCCAAACAAAATAAGACTAAACAAGCATACATACGATTTATACAACTACATATATACACTGAAGTATCCCCCACCCCACACTTAAAATGAGATTTGATTGTGTGGGTTCAACGTATTCTCTTGTTCTTGTGAGGGCACATGGATTCACGAGGAATAGGTAATATTATTAGATTTCTCTACAATGTTGAGTGTTCAAGCCACGAGTACATTGTGACATTGAGTCGGTTTGTGAGGCTAGGATTGTTATCAGCATGTTGTCTTTGTCTGAATATTTTTGAAGTATGGCATAAGTTAAAGGGAAGTGTGTGGTGATTGCATATGCTAGATTTTAATTGTTGCTATCAACCATGATCATTGGTGTAGAGTGCTCAAAAATAGGTTATTTGTTGGTTGACTCGAGGACGAGCAAAAGATTTAAGTGTGGGGTGGTGATGTTGGGCTTACTTGTGTATATTTTAATATTAATTTACTCATATATTTACTACTTTTTAGTTGTATTTCATATTGAATATATCCAATATTCTTCAATTATGAAAAACATACTAATTACGTGAATTTTGGTGAATTAGGAAAATTCTGGATTAAAATGGGAGAAAACTTTGGTTAAAGTTCTGTGCATGACGTGACTTTGGCGGTGATTGTTTTTAAGTAAAGGATTGAATTGGGTGGAAATATTCCAAGTAGCATGAAGAAGCAACTAATAATGTGGTTTGAAGAGACTAAGTGGCATTTGAATTGTGAAAGGCTTGCAACGTGAGGAATGCAAAAGTTAGGCGGCAGGCTCACTGGTTTGTGCGCCAGGTCCAGCGCGACGTGCTGGCCTAGACCTTCATTACGGGATTTTTCCTATTTTGCGCGGGACAAGGTTAATTCAGCCCTACACTGTTTCAACTTGTATAAAAGGGGTCCTAAACCTATTTTAGAGGGAGGAGGACCTTTTTGAGAGGAAAACACAAGCATAGAGCCGCCGTGGAGGCCAGAATTCATCAAGTTCCATCTTTTCTTCCACTAAACTTAGTAATTTTTATGTTTCTTTGTATGATTTGTTGTTTTGCTGCCATGTCTATGTGGAGCTAAACTTCACGTTCTAGGGTTGTGGTTCTTTCATGAATATTATTATTCGGATATTGATTTTGATTTCTTAGTTTATCATATTGGTTTATTTATTCAATCCTGCACTTAATTATTTGATTGCTTGATCACCAATTGAATACTATCTACGAATCTAGAGTTGAACTCGAAACTGGGAATTCTAGATTGCATATAGGCTTGAGTAGAGCAAGTTCTTGAACCTGGGCATCGGGGAACGATTCACGGTTACGATAGACATATACCTAATTGCCTTGCTTGGTTGATTTACAGGAATTATAAATGCGTTCTTGTTGATTCCAACTCCATAGACATATAGGCATTAGGTTAGCTTGAATAGGCGAGTAAGAACTCGACAGATTCTTATGAGCAATATTAACCCTGTCAACCAATAAACTAGATAAATTAGTTAGTCAGTTCAATTGAAGAATACAATAGGAATGTTAGATAGCCCATAACCCTAGATCGTTTTCATTACATTGATATCATAAAAATCTGATCTTTCTCTGTTCAAAGTTCATTATTTATATTTCTTAATTTAATTAGTTTAGAATCAAATATTTCTACGTTTAATTCTTGTTTAGATAATTAAGATAGTCTAATTTAGTTATAGTTAATCACAAGTCCTCGTGGGTTCGACATCCGACTTTTAGTCACGTTATTACTTGACAACCGCGTGCACTTGCGTGAGTGCGTTTGGCTGCAACAAGTTTTTGGCGCCGTTGCCGGGGACTTAGAAATTAGCTACTCGACTGAGTTAAGCTTTTATTAATTATTTGTTCAAGCTTTAATTTTCAGTTTACCTGGTTTGTGTTAACACAGGCTTTTCTTTTGAATGCGGAGGAGCCGAAGCGCAAACAATCTACTTCCCTTGATCCTGAAATTGAATGAACACTTCACAGAGTGAGGAGGGAAGTAGACGCAAGAACCAGAATTGAAAGAGAGTTGGACATAGTAGTTCAACCGCAGCCAATAGAGATGGCAGGGAATGAGGAGTGCGCTGTGATTTAAGCCGCAAGGCCCAGTCTTGCTAACATGACGCAGGCTATTGTGAAGCCTGATATCACAGGGCACTTTGAACTCAAACAATACATGGTGCAGCTGATCCAGTCCACATGGCAATATGTGGGTCTGTCTTATGAAGACCCGCTGAGGCTCATTCAGAATTTCTTGGAAATTACGGATACCTACAATTATCCGAACGTTTCCAAGGACTATGTCAGGCTGACACTTTTCCCCTTTTCACTGATTGGGGAAGCCAAGGAATGGTTGCAGAAGGAGCCCGCAAACTCAATCCGCACTTGGGATGATCTGGCAAGGAGATTCTTAATCAAGTTTTTCCCTAATAAGAAAACAAAGTCATTGAGGAGTCAGATTCTTGGGTTTGAACAACGGGATGGCGAAACACTTCGTCAAGCATGGGAAAGATACAAGAAACTACTCAGAGACTATCCACATCATTGTCAAACTGACGAGGTATTGGGTCACACTTTCGTGGATGGGTTAGATGATGCATCAAAGATGAATCTCGATTCAGCTTGTGGGGGTAGTTGCATGGCTAGACCGTACAGCGAAATCCAACTTCTGCTAAATAACTTCACTGCTAATGATCATAACTGGCAAGGTGATGGTGATTCACGAAAGGAAATTAAGCAGAAATCAGCTGGTTTACTTGAACTCGACGACTTGTCACCCATGAGAGCCGATATTGCAAAATTGGCCAATCAGATGACCGGGATGACAATGCAGCAACCAAAACCAATGCAACATGTACAACAAATGTCTATTTGCTGCGAATTATGTGGGGACAATCATATGAGTGACATTGCCCCACGAATCCTGAATCCATATACTATGTGGGGCAGCAGAGCAGAGGTCCACCGAATCAGCATGCGCAATACGGGAACTCTTACAATCCAAATTGGAAGAATCTTCTCAACATCTCATGGGGTGGAAATCAGCCGAATCAGAATCATTATAGACCCCAAGGGAATTTCAATCAACCTCAAAAGCCACCCCAACAGATGGAAGAGAGTACAAATGATCTGCTAAAGAAATTGTTGCTTGACAATCAACAGCTCAGGACCGATTTCAGAAATCTTGAAAGGCAAATGGGGCAGTTAGCAACAAATCAAAATACTAGACCTGCAGGTGCTCTCCCCAGTGATACAGAAAAGAATCCTCAAGTGAATGCAGTTACACTCAGAAACGGGAGGGAGCTAGAGGAAGTGCCAAAGAAAAGAAAAGACAAGCCCATACCCGAGGGGGAGTTGATTCCTAAGGCGACGCACGAATCAAAGAATACTGATGCAATTCCAGAGCCAGTGGAGGCTACAAGGCCACCACCACCTTTCCCCCAGAGATTGCAGAAAAAGAATGATGTACTCGTTGAGCCAGGTTCAATTAAATATTCCACTCGTTGATGTACTGCGTGAAATTCCAAAGTATGCTAAGTACATAAAAGATATAGTGGCTCACAAGAGAAGATTAACTGAATTTGAGACAGTTGCACTTACTGAGGAGTGCACTTCAAGGGTCCAGAACAAGCTTCCTCAAAAGCTTAAGGATCCTGGCAGCTTCACCATTCCTGTGCGCATTGGTAATATTGATGTGGGTCGTGCTCTTTGCGATTTGGGGGCGAGCATAAATCTGATGCCCTTATCCTTGTTCAAGCAATTGGGCCTGGGAGCTCCAAGGCCAACTACTGTGATATTGCAGCTGGCTGATAGGTCAATAGCACACCCTGAGGGAGTAATTGAAGATGCGTTGCTGCAAATTGGAAAATTTATCTTCCCGGTAGACTTCATTATCCTAGAATATGAGGCGGACGAACTGGTCCCAATCATATTGGGGCGACCTCTCTTGGCTACTGGTGATGCAATTATTAAAGTGAGAGAGGGAAAAATGATTTTGAGGGTGGATGACGAGGAAGCAGTCTTTAATATCTACAAAGCAATCCAACTTCCCGCCACT